>NW_028250651.1:0-35950 GCF_964263255.1 Lissotriton vulgaris | reverse complement strand
ATTTGGAGGCATTTAATGTTCGAGCAAAAACGGCTGATTTTCGACAAATGAGATAACACCCCCCCATTACGTCATGCTTCAGAAATGTGGAAAATGGTCCGTTTTCAAATGTTTTATTTTTGAACGTCAGTTCACATTTGTAGGTGGATCATCAGTGTTAGAGCTAAAATTAGCATGTTTAAAGTGATTTTCATGCTTCCAGGGGCCCAAAACACAAGATTTATGGAATGGTTAAAAGTGCATGAAAATGGCCAATTTACTCACTCTGAGTTCTCAAAAAGGGTTTCTTCACCCCGGGAAGTTAATTAAATACCATTTGGAGGCATTTAATGTTCGAGCAAAAACGGCTGATTTTCGACAAAAGAGATAACACCCCCCCATTACGTCATGCTTCAGAAATGTGGAAAATGGTCCGTTTTCAAATGTTTTATTTTTGAACGTCAGTTCACATTTGTAGGTGGATCATCAGTGTTAGAGCTAAAATTAGCATGTTTAAAGTGATTTTCATGCTTCCAGGGGCCCAAAACACAAGATTTATGGAATGGTTAAAAGTGCATGAAAATGGCCAATTTACTCACTCTGAGTTCTCAAAAAGGGTTTCTTCACCCCGGGAAGTTAATTAAATACCATTTGGAGGCATTTAATGTTCGAGCAAAAACGGCTGATTTTCGACAAAAGAGATAACACCCCCCCATTACGTCATGCTTCAGAAATGTGGAAAATGGTCCGTTTTCAAATGTTTTATTTTTGAACGTCAGTTCACATTTGTAGGTGGATCATCAGTGTTAGAGCTAAAATTAGCATGTTTAAAGTGATTTTCATGCTTCCAGGGGCCCAAAACACAAGATTTATGGAATGGTTAAAAGTGCATGAAAATGGCCAATTTACTCACTCTGAGTTCTCAAAAAGGGTTTCTTCACCCCGGGAAGTTAATTAAATACCATTTGGAGGCATTTAATGTTCGAGCAAAAACGGCTGATTTTCGACAAAAGAGATAACACCCCCCCATTACGTCATGCTTCAGAAATGTGGAAAATGGTCCGTTTTCAAATGTTTTATTTTTGAACGTCAGTTCACATTTGTAGGTGGATCATCAGTGTTAGAGCTAAAATTAGCATGTTTAAAGTGATTTTCATGCTTCCAGGGGCTCGGGAAGTTAATTAAATACCATTTGGAGGCATTTAATGTTCGAGCAAAAACGGCTGATTTTCGACAAAAGAGATAACACCCCCCCATTACGTCATGCTTCAGAAATGTGGAAAATGGTCCGTTTTCAAATGTTTTATTTTTGAACGTCAGTTCACATTTGTAGGTGGATCATCAGTGTTAGAGCTAAAATTAGCATGTTTAAAGTGATTTTCATGCTTCCAGGGGCTCGGAAAGTTAATTAAATACCATTTGGAGGCATTTAATGTTCGAGCAAAAACGGCTGATTTTCGACAAAAGAGATAACACCCCCCCATTACGTCATGCTTCAGAAATGTGGAAAATGGTCCGTTTTCAAATGTTTTATTTTTGAACGTCAGTTCACATTTGTAGGTGGATCATCAGTGTTAGAGCTAAAATTAGCATGTTTAAAGTGATTTTCGTGCTTCCAGGGGCTCGGGAAGTTAATTAAATACCATTTGGAGGCATTTAATGTTCGAGCAAAAACGGCTGATTTTCGACAAAAGAGATAACACCCCCCCATTACGTCATGCTTCAGAAATGTGAAAAATGGTCCGTTTTCAAATGTTTTATTTTTGAACGTCAGTTCACATTTGTAGGTGGATCATCAGTGTTAGAGCTAAAATTAGCATGTTTAAAGTGATTTTCATGCTTCCAGGGGCCCAAAACACAAGATTTATGGAATGGTTAAAAGTGCATGAAAATGGCCAATTTACTCACTCTGAGTTCTCAAAAAGGGTTTCTTCACCCCGGGAAGTTAATTAAATACCATTTGGAGGCATTTAATGTTCGAGCAAAAACGGCTGATTTTCGACAAAAGAGATAACACCCCCCCATTACGTCATGCTTCAGAAATGTGGAAAATGGTCCGTTTTCAAATGTTTTATTTTTGAACGTCAGTTCACATTTGTAGGTGGATCATCAGTGTTAGAGCTAAAATTAGCATGTTTAAAGTGATTTTCATGCTTCCAGGGGCTCGGGAAGTTAATTAAATACCATTTGGAGGCATTTAATGTTCGAGCAAAAACGGCTGATTTTCGACAAAAGAGATAACACCCCCCCATTACGTCATGCTTCAGAAATGTGGAAAATGGTCCGTTTTCAAATGTTTTATTTTTGAACGTCAGTTCACATTTGTAGGTGGATCATCAGTGTTAGAGCTAAAATTAGCATGTTTAAAGTGATTTTCATGCTTCCAGGGGCCCAAAACACAAGATTTATGGAATGGTTAAAAGTGCATGAAAATGGCCAATTTACTCACTCTGAGTTCTCAAAAAGGGTTTCTTCACCCCGGGAAGTTAATTAAATACCATTTGGAGGCATTTAATGTTCGAGCAAAAACGGCTGATTTTCGACAAAAGAGATAACACCCCCCCATTACGTCATGCTTCAGAAATGTGGAAAATGGTCCGTTTTCAAATGTTTTATTTTTGAACGTCAGTTCACATTTGTAGGTGGATCATCAGTGTTAGAGCTAAAATTAGCATGTTTAAAGTGATTTTCATGCTTCCAGGGGCTCGGGAAGTTAATTAAATACCATTTGGAGGCATTTAATGTTCGAGCAAAAACGGCTGATTTTCGACAAAAGAGATAACACCCCCCATTACGTCATGCTTCAGAAATGTGGAAAATGGTCCGTTTTCAAATGTTTTATTTTTGAACGTCAGTTCACATTTGTAGGTGGATCATCAGTGTTAGAGCTAAAATTAGCATGTTTAAAGTGATTTTCATGCTTCCAGGGGCTCGGGAAGTTAATTAAATACCATTTGGAGGCATTTAATGTTCGAGCAAAAACGGCTGATTTTCGACAAAAGAGATAACACCCCCCATTACGTCATGCTTCAGAAATGTGGAAAATGGTCCGTTTTCAAATGTTTTATTTTTGAACGTCAGTTCACATTTGTAGGTGGATCATCAGTGTTAGAGCTAAAATTAGCATGTTTAAAGTGATTTTCATGCTTCCAGGGGCTCGGGAAGTTAATTAAATACCATTTGGAGGCATTTAATGTTCGAGCAAAAACGGCTGATTTTCGACAAAAGAGATAACACCCCCCCATTACGTCATGCTTCAGAAATGTGGAAAATGGTCCGTTTTCAAATGTTTTATTTTTGAACGTCAGTTCACATTTGTAGGTGGATCATCAGTGTTAGAGCTAAAATTAGCATGTTTAAAGTGATTTTCATGCTTCCAGGGGCCCAAAACACAAGATTTATGGAATGGTTAAAAGTGCATGAAAATGGCCAATTTACTCACTCTGAGTTCTCAAAAAGGGTTTCTTCACCCCGGGAAGTTAATTAAATACCATTTGGAGGCATTTAATGTTCGAGCAAAAACGGCTGATTTTCGACAAAAGAGATAACACCCCCCCATTACGTCATGCTTCAGAAATGTGGAAAATGGTCCGTTTTCAAATGTTTTATTTTTGAACGTCAGTTCACATTTGTAGGTGGATCATCAGTGTTAGAGCTAAAATTAGCATGTTTAAAGTGATGTTCATGCTTCCAGGGGCTCGGGAAGTTAATTAAATACCATTTGGAGGCATTTAATGTTCGAGCAAAAACGGCTGATTTTCGACAAAAGAGATAACACCCCCCCATTACGTCATGCTTCAGAAATGTGGAAAATGGTCCGTTTTCAAATGTTTTATTTTTGAACGTCAGTTCACATTTGTAGGTGGATCATCAGTGTTAGAGCTAAAATTAGCATGTTTAAAGTGATTTTCATGCTTCCAGGGGCTCGGGAAGTTAATTAAATACCATTTGGAGGCATTTAATGTTCGAGCAAAAACGGCTGATTTTCGACAAAAGAGATAACACCCCCCCATTACGTCATGCTTCAGAAATGTGGAAAATGGTCCGTTTTCAAATGTTTTATTTTTGAACGTCAGTTCACATTTGTAGGTGGATCATCAGTGTTAGAGCTAAAATTAGCATGTTTAAAGTGATTTTCATGCTTCCAGGGGCTCGGGAAGTTAATTAAATACCATTTGGAGGCATTTAATGTTCGAGCAAAAACGGCTGATTTTCGACAAAAGAGATAACACCCCCCCATTACGTCATGCTTCAGAAATGTGGAAAATGGTCCGTTTTCAAATGTTTTATTTTTGAACGTCAGTTCACATTTGTAGGTGGATCATCAGTGTTAGAGCTAAAATTAGCATGTTTAAAGTGATTTTCATGCTTCCAGGGGCTCGGGAAGTTAATTAAATACCATTTGGAGGCATTTAATGTTCGAGCAAAAACGGCTGATTTTCGACAAAAGAGATAACACCCCCCCATTACGTCATGCTTCAGAAATGTGGAAAATGGTCCGTTTTCAAATGTTTTATTTTTGAACGTCAGTTCACATTTGTAGGTGGATCATCAGTGTTAGAGCTAAAATTAGCATGTTTAAAGTGATTTTCATGCTTCCAGGGGCTCGGGAAGTTAATTAAATACCATTTGGAGGCATTTAATGTTCGAGCAAAAACGGCTGATTTTCGACAAAAGAGATAACACCCCCCCATTACGTCATGCTTCAGAAATGTGGAAAATGGTCCGTTTTCAAATGTTTTATTTTTGAACGTCAGTTCACATTTGTAGGTGGATCATCAGTGTTAGAGCTAAAATTAGCATGTTTAAAGTGATTTTCATGCTTCCAGGGGCTCGGGAAGTTAATTAAATACCATTTGGAGGCATTTAATGTTCGAGCAAAAACGGCTGATTTTCGACAAAAGAGATAACACCCCCCCATTACGTCATGCTTCAGAAATGTGGAAAATGGTCCGTTTTCAAATGTTTTATTTTTGAACGTCAGTTCACATTTGTAGGTGGATCATCAGTGTTAGAGCTAAAATTAGCATGTTTAAAGTGATTTTCATGCTTCCAGGGGCTCGGGAAGTTAATTAAATACCATTTGGAGGCATTTAATGTTCGAGCAAAAACGGCTGATTTTCAACAAAAGAGATAACACCCCCCCATTACGTCATGCTTCAGAAATGTGGAAAATGGTCCGTTTTCAAATGTTTTATTTTTGAACGTCAGTTCACATTTGTAGGTGGATCATCAGTGTTAGAGCTAAAATTAGCATGTTTAAAGTGATTTTCATGCTTCCAGGGGCTCGGGAAGTTAATTAAATACCATTTGGAGGCATTTAATGTTCGAGCAAAAACGGCTGATTTTCGACAAAAGAGATAACACCCCCCCATTACGTCATGCTTCAGAAATGTGGAAAATGGTCCGTTTTCAAATGTTTTATTTTTGAACGTCAGTTCACATTTGTAGGTGGATCATCAGTGTTAGAGCTAAAATTAGCATGTTTAAAGTGATTTTCATGCTTCCAGGGGCTCGGGAAGTTAATTAAATACCATTTGGAGGCATTTAATGTTCGAGCAAAAACGGCTGATTTTCGACAAAAGAGATAACACCCCCCCATTACGTCATGCTTCAGAAATGTGGAAAATGGTCCGTTTTCAAATGTTTTATTTTTGAACGTCAGTTCACATTTGTAGGTGGATCATCAGTGTTAGAGCTAAAATTAGCATGTTTAAAGTGATTTTCATGCTTCCAGGGGCTCGGGAAGTTAATTAAATACCATTTGGAGGCATTTAATGTTCGAGCAAAAACGGCTGATTTTCGACAAAAGAGATAACACCCCCCCCATTACGTCATGCTTCAGAAATGTGGAAAATGGTCCGTTTTCAAATGTTTTATTTTTGAACGTCAGTTCACATTTGTAGGTGGATCATCAGTGTTAGAGCTAAAATTAGCATGTTTAAAGTGATTTTCATGCTTCCAGGGGCCCAAAACACAAGATTTATGGAATGGTTAAAAGTGCATGAAAATGGCCAATTTACTCACTCTGAGTTCTCAAAAAGGGTTTCTTCACCCCGGGAAGTTAATTAAATACCATTTGGAGGCATTTAATGTTCGAGCAAAAACGGCTGATTTTCGACAAAAGAGATAACACCCCCCCATTACGTCATGCTTCAGAAATGTGGAAAATGGTCCGTTTTCAAATGTTTTATTTTTGAACGTCAGTTCACATTTGTAGGTGGATCATCAGTGTTAGAGCTAAAATTAGCATGTTTAAAGTGATTTTCATGCTTCCAGGGGCCCAAAACACAAGATTTATGGAATGGTTAAAAGTGCATGAAAATGGCCAATTTACTCACTCTGAGTTCTCAAAAAGGGTTTCTTCACCCCGGGAAGTTAATTAAATACCATTTGGAGGCATTTAATGTTCGAGCAAAAACGGCTGATTTTCGACAAAAGAGATAACACCCCCCCATTACGTCATGCTTCAGAAATGTGGAAAATGGTCCGTTTTCAAATGTTTTATTTTTGAACGTCAGTTCACATTTGTAGGTGGATCATCAGTGTTAGAGCTAAAATTAGCATGTTTAAAGTGATTTTCATGCTTCCAGGGGCTCGGGAAGTTAATTAAATACCATTTGGAGGCATTTAATGTTCGAGCAAAAACGGCTGATTTTCGACAAAAGAGATAACACCCCCCCATTACGTCATGCTTCAGAAATGTGGAAAATGGTCCGTTTTCAAATGTTTTATTTTTGAACGTCAGTTCACATTTGTAGGTGGATCATCAGTGTTAGAGCTAAAATTAGCATGTTTAAAGTGATTTTCATGCTTCCAGGGGCCCAAAACACAAGATTTATGGAATGGTTAAAAGTGCATGAAAATGGCCAATTTACTCACTCTGAGTTCTCAAAAAGGGTTTCTTCACCCCGGGAAGTTAATTAAATACCATTTGGAGGCATTTAATGTTCGAGCAAAAACGGCTGATTTTCGACAAAAGAGATAACACCCCCCCATTACGTCATGCTTCAGAAATGTGGAAAATGGTCCGTTTTCAAATGTTTTATTTTTGAACGTCAGTTCACATTTGTAGGTGGATCATCAGTGTTAGAGCTAAAATTAGCATGTTTAAAGTGATTTTCATGCTTCCAGGGGCCCAAAACACAAGATTTATGGAATGGTTAAAAGTGCATGAAAATGGCCAATTTACTCACTCTGAGTTCTCAAAAAGGGTTTCTTCACCCCGGGAAGTTAATTAAATACCATTTGGAGGCATTTAATGTTCGAGCAAAAACGGCTGATTTTCGACAAAAGAGATAACACCCCCCCATTACGTCATGCTTCAGAAATGTGGAAAATGGTCCGTTTTCAAATGTTTTATTTTTGAACGTCAGTTCACATTTGTAGGTGGATCATCAGTGTTAGAGCTAAAATTAGCATGTTTAAAGTGATTTTCATGCTTCCAGGGGCTCGGGAAGTTAATTAAATACCATTTGGAGGCATTTAATGTTCGAGCAAAAACGGCTGATTTTCGACAAAAGAGATAACACCCCCCCATTACGTCATGCTTCAGAAATGTGGAAAATGGTCCGTTTTCAAATGTTTTATTTTTGAACGTCAGTTCACATTTGTAGGTGGATCATCAGTGTTAGAGCTAAAATTAGCATGTTTAAAGTGATTTTCATGCTTCCAGGGGCCCAAAACACAAGATTTATGGAATGGTTAAAAGTGCATGAAAATGGCCAATTTACTCACTCTGAGTTCTCAAAAAGGGTTTCTTCACCCCGGGAAGTTAATTAAATACCATTTGGAGGCATTTAATGTTCGAGCAAAAACGGCTGATTTTCGACAAAAGAGATAACACCCCCCCATTACGTCATGCTTCAGAAATGTGGAAAATGGTCCGTTTTCAAATGTTTTATTTTTGAACGTCAGTTCACATTTGTAGGTGGATCATCAGTGTTAGAGCTAAAATTAGCATGTTTAAAGTGATTTTCATGCTTCCAGGGGCTCGGGAAGTTAATTAAATACCATTTGGAGGCATTTAATGTTCGAGCAAAAACGGCTGATTTTCGACAAAAGAGATAACACCCCCCCATTACGTCATGCTTCAGAAATGTGGAAAATGGTCCGTTTTCAAATGTTTTATTTTTGAACGTCAGTTCACATTTGTAGGTGGATCATCAGTGTTAGAGCTAAAATTAGCATGTTTAAAGTGATGTTCATGCTTCCAGGGGCTCGGGAAGTTAATTAAATACCATTTGGAGGCATTTAATGTTCGAGCAAAAACGGCTGATTTTCGACAAAAGAGATAACACCCCCCCATTACGTCATGCTTCAGAAATGTGGAAAATGGTCCGTTTTCAAATGTTTTATTTTTGAACGTCAGTTCACATTTGTAGGTGGATCATCAGTGTTAGAGCTAAAATTAGCATGTTTAAAGTGATTTTCATGCTTCCAGGGGCTCGGGAAGTTAATTAAATACCATTTGGAGGCATTTAATGTTCGAGCAAAAACGGCTGACTTTCGACAAAAGAGATAACACCCCCCCATTACGTCATGCTTCAGAAATGTGGAAAATGGTCCGTTTTCAAATGTTTTATTTTTGAACGTCAGTTCACATTTGTAGGTGGATCATCAGTGTTAGAGCTAAAATTAGCATGTTTAAAGTGATTTTCATGCTTCCAGGGGCCCAAAACACAAGATTTATGGAATGGTTAAAAGTGCATGAAAATGGCCAATTTACTCACTCTGAGTTCTCAAAAAGGGTTTCTTCACCCCGGGAAGTTAATTAAATACCATTTGGAGGCATTTAATGTTCGAGCAAAAACGGCTGATTTTCGACAAAAGAGATAACACCCCCCCATTACGTCATGCTTCAGAAATGTGGAAAATGGTCCGTTTTCAAATGTTTTATTTTTGAACGTCAGTTCACATTTGTAGGTGGATCATCAGTGTTAGAGCTAAAATTAGCATGTTTAAAGTGATTTTCATGCTTCCAGGGGCTCGGGAAGTTAATTAAATACCATTTGGAGGCATTTAATGTTCGAGCAAAAACGGCTGATTTTCGACAAAAGAGATAACACCCCCCCATTACGTCATGCTTCAGAAATGTGGAAAATGGTCCGTTTTCAAATGTTTTATTTTTGAACGTCAGTTCACATTTGTAGGTGGATCATCAGTGTTAGAGCTAAAATTAGCATGTTTAAACTGATTTTCATGCTTCCAGGGGCCCAAAACACAAGATTTATGGAATGGTTAAAAGTGCATGAAAATGGCCAATTTACTCACTCTGAGTTCTCAAAAAGGGTTTCTTCACCCCGGGAAGTTAATTAAATACCATTTGGAGGCATTTAATGTTCGAGCAAAAACGGCTGATTTTCGACAAAAGAGATAACACCCCCCCATTACGTCATGCTTCAGAAATGTGGAAAATGGTCCGTTTTCAAATGTTTTATTTTTGAACGTCAGTTCACATTTGTAGGTGGATCATCAGTGTTAGAGCTAAAATTAGCATGTTTAAAGTGATTTTCATGCTTCCAGGGGCTCGGGAAGTTAATTAAATACCATTTGGAGGCATTTAATGTTCGAGCAAAAACGGCTGATTTTCGACAAAAGAGATAACACCCCCCCATTACGTCATGCTTCAGAAATGTGGAAAATGGTCCGTTTTCAAATGTTTTATTTTTGAACGTCAGTTCACATTTGTAGGTGGATCATCAGTGTTAGAGCTAAAATTAGCATGTTTAAAGTGATTTTCATGCTTCCAGGGGCTCGGGAAGTTAATTAAATACCATTTGGAGGCATTTAATGTTCGAGCAAAAACGGCTGATTTTCGACAAAAGAGATAACACCCCCCCATTACGTCATGCTTCAGAAATGTGGAAAATGGTCCGTTTTCAAATGTTTTATTTTTGAACGTCAGTTCACATTTGTAGGTGGATCATCAGTGTTAGAGCTAAAATTAGCATGTTTAAAGTGATTTTCATGCTTCCAGGGGCCCAAAACACAAGATTTATGGAATGGTTAAAAGTGCATGAAAATGGCCAATTTACTCACTCTGAGTTCTCAAAAAGGGTTTCTTCACCCCGGGAAGTTAATTAAATACCATTTGGAGGCATTTAATGTTCGAGCAAAAACGGCTGATTTTCGACAAAAGAGATAACACCCCCCCATTACGTCATGCTTCAGAAATGTGGAAAATGGTCCGTTTTCAAATGTTTTATTTTTGAACGTCAGTTCACATTTGTAGGTGGATCATCAGTGTTAGAGCTAAAATTAGCATGTTTAAAGTGATTTTCATGCTTCCAGGGGCTCGGGAAGTTAATTAAATACCATTTGGAGGCATTTAATGTTCGAGCAAAAACGGCTGATTTTCGACAAAAGAGATAACACCCCCCCATTACGTCATGGTTCAGAAATGTGGAAAATGGTCCGTTTTCAAATGTTTTATTTTTGAACGTCAGTTCACATTTGTAGGTGGATCATCAGTGTTAGAGCTAAAATTAGCATGTTTAAAGTGATTTTCATGCTTCCAGGGGCTCGGGAAGTTAATTAAATACCATTTGGAGGCATTTAATGTTCGAGCAAAAACGGCTGATTTTCGACAAAAGAGATAACACCCCCCCATTACGTCATGCTTCAGAAATGTGGAAAATGGTCCGTTTTCAAATGTTTTATTTTTGAACGTCAGTTCACATTTGTAGGTGGATCATCAGTGTTAGAGCTAAAATTAGCATGTTTAAAGTGATTTTCATGCTTCCAGGGGCTCGGGAAGTTAATTAAATACCATTTGGAGGCATTTAATGTTCGAGCAAAAACGGCTGATTTTCGACAAAAGAGATAACACCCCCCCATTACGTCATGCTTCAGAAATGTGGAAAATGGTCCGTTTTCAAATGTTTTATTTTTGATCGTCAGTTCACATTTGTAGGTGGATCATCAGTGTTAGAGCTAAAATTAGCATGTTTAAAGTGATTTTCATGCTTCCAGGGGCTCGGGAAGTTAATTAAATACCATTTGGAGGCATTTAATGTTTGAGCAAAAACGGCTGATTTTCGACAAAAGAGATAACACCCCCCCATTACGTCATGCTTCAGAAATGTGGAAAATGGTCCGTTTTCAAATGTTTTATTTTTGAACGTCAGTTCACATTTGTAGGTGGATCATCAGTGTTAGAGCTAAAATTAGCATGTTTAAAGTGATTTTCATGCTTCCAGGGGCCCAAAACACAAGATTTATGGAATGGTTAAAAGTGCATGAAAATGGCCAATTTACTCACTCTGAGTTCTCAAAAAGGGTTTCTTCACCCCGGGAAGTTAATTAAATACCATTTGGAGGCATTTAATGTTCGAGCAAAAACGGCTGATTTTCGACAAAAGAGATAACACCCCCCCGTTACGTCATGCTTCAGAAATGTGGAAAATGGTCCGTTTTCAAATGTTTTATTTTTGAACGTCAGTTCACATTTGTAGGTGGATCATCAGTGTTAGAGCTAAAATTAGCATGTTTAAAGTGATTTTCATGCTTCCAGGGGCCCAAAACACAAGATTTATGGAATGGTTAAAAGTGCATGAAAATGGCCAATTTACTCACTCTGAGTTCTCAAAAAGGGTTTCTTCACCCCGGGAAGTTAATTAAATACCATTTGGAGGCATTTAATGTTCGAGCAAAAACGGCTGATTTTCGACAAAAGAGATAACACCCCCCCATTACGTCATGCTTCAGAAATGTGGAAAATGGTCCGTTTTCAAATGTTTTATTTTTGAACGTCAGTTCACATTTGTAGGTGGATCATCAGTGTTAGAGCTAAAATTAGCATGTTTAAAGTGATTTTCATGCTTCCAGGGGCTCGGGAAGTTAATTAAATACCATTTGGAGGCATTTAATGTTCGAGCAAAAACGGCTGATTTTCGACAAAAGAGATAACACCCCCCCATTACGTCATGCTTCAGAAATGTGGAAAATGGTCCGTTTTCAAATGTTTTATTTTTGAACGTCAGTTCACATTTGTAGGTGGATCATCAGTGTTAGAGCTAAAATTAGCATGTTTAAAGTGATTTTCATGCTTCCAGGGGCTCGGGAAGTTAATTAAATACCATTTGGAGGCATTTAATGTTCGAGCAAAAACGGCTGATTTTCGACAAAAGAGATAACACCCCCCCATTACGTCATGCTTCAGAAATGTGGAAAATGGTCCGTTTTCAAATGTTTTATTTTTGAACGTCAGTTCACATTTGTAGGTGGATCATCAGTGTTAGAGCTAAAATTAGCATGTTTAAAGTGATTTTCATGCTTCCAGGGGCTCGGGAAGTTACTTAAATACCATTTGGAGGCATTTAATGTTCGAGCAAAAACGGCTGATTTTCGACAAAAGAGATAACACCCCCCCATTACGTCATGCTTCAGAAATGTGGAAAATGGTCCGTTTTCAAATGTTTTATTTTTGAACGTCAGTTCACATTTGTAGGTGGATCATCAGTGTTAGAGCTAAAATTAGCATGTTTAAAGTGATGTTCATGCTTCCAGGGGCTCGGGAAGTTAATTAAATACCATTTGGAGGCATTTAATGTTCGAGCAAAAACGGCTGATTTTCGACAAAAGAGATAACACCCCCCCATTACGTCATGCTTCAGAAATGTGGAAAATGGTCCGTTTTCAAATGTTTTATTTTTGAACGTCAGTTCACATTTGTAGGTGGATCATCAGTGTTAGAGCTAAAATTAGCATGTTTAAAGTGATTTTCATGCTTCCAGGGGCTCGGGAAGTTAATTAAATACCATTTGGAGGCATTTAATGTTCGAGCAAAAACGGCTGACTTTCGACAAAAGAGATAACACCCCCCCATTACGTCATGCTTCAGAAATGTGGAAAATGGTCCGTTTTCAAATGTTTTATTTTTGAACGTCAGTTCACATTTGTAGGTGGATCATCAGTGTTAGAGCTAAAATTAGCATGTTTAAAGTGATTTTCATGCTTCCAGGGGCCCAAAACACAAGATTTATGGAATGGTTAAAAGTGCATGAAAATGGCCAATTTACTCACTCTGAGTTCTCAAAAAGGGTTTCTTCACCCCGGGAAGTTAATTAAATACCATTTGGAGGCATTTAATGTTCGAGCAAAAACGGCTGATTTTCGACAAAAGAGATAACACCCCCCCATTACGTCATGCTTCAGAAATGTGGAAAATGGTCCGTTTTCAAATGTTTTATTTTTGAACGTCAGTTCACATTTGTAGGTGGATCATCAGTGTTAGAGCTAAAATTAGCATGTTTAAAGTGATTTTCATGCTTCCAGGGGCTCGGGAAGTTAATTAAATACCATTTGGAGGCATTTAATGTTCGAGCAAAAACGGCTGATTTTCGACAAAAGAGATAACACCCCCCCATTACGTCATGCTTCAGAAATGTGGAAAATGGTCCGTTTTCAAATGTTTTATTTTTGAACGTCAGTTCACATTTGTAGGTGGATCATCAGTGTTAGAGCTAAAATTAGCATGTTTAAAGTAATTTTCATGCTTCCAGGGGCCCAAAACACAAGATTTATGGAATGGTTAAAAGTGCATGAAAATGGCCAATTTACTCACTCTGAGTTCTCAAAAAGGGTTTCTTCACCCCGGGAAGTTAATTAAATACCATTTGGAGGCATTTAATGTTCGAGCAAAAACGGCTGATTTTCGACAAAAGAGATAACACCCCCCCATTACGTCATGCTTCAGAAATGTGGAAAATGGTCCGTTTTCAAATGTTTTATTTTTGAACGTCAGTTCACATTTGTAGGTGGATCATCAGTGTTAGAGCTAAAATTAGCATGTTTAAAGTGATTTTCATGCTTCCAGGGGCTCGGGAAGTTAATTAAATACCATTTGGAGGCATTTAATGTTCGAGCAAAAACGGCTGATTTTCGACAAAAGAGATAACACCCCCCCATTACGTCATGCTTCAGAAATGTGGAAAATGGTCCGTTTTCAAATGTTTTATTTTTGAACGTCAGTTCACATTTGTAGGTGGATCATCAGTGTTAGAGCTAAAATTAGCATGTTTAAAGTGATTTTCATGCTTCCAGGGGCTCGGGAAGTTAATTAAATACCATTTGGAGGCATTTAATGTTCGAGCAAAAACGGCTGATTTTCGACAAAAGAGATAACACCCCCCCATTACGTCATGCTTCAGAAATGTGGAAAATGGTCCGTTTTCAAATGTTTTATTTTTGAACGTCAGTTCACATTTGTAGGTGGATCATCAGTGTTAGAGCTAAAATTAGCATGTTTAAAGTGATTTTCATGCTTCCAGGGGCCCAAAACACAAGATTTATGGAATGGTTAAAAGTGCATGAAAATGGCCAATTTACTCACTCTGAGTTCTCAAAAAGGGTTTCTTCACCCCGGGAAGTTAATTAAATACCATTTGGAGGCATTTAATGTTCGAGCAAAAACGGCTGATTTTCGACAAAAGAGATAACACCCCCCCATTACGTCATGCTTCAGAAATGTGGAAAATGGTCCGTTTTCAAATGTTTTATTTTTGAACGTCAGTTCACATTTGTAGGTGGATCATCAGTGTTAGAGCTAAAATTAGCATGTTTAAAGTGATTTTCATGCTTCCAGGGGCTCGGGAAGTTAATTAAATACCATTTGGAGGCATTTAATGTTCGAGCAAAAACGGCTGATTTTCGACAAAAGAGATAACACCCCCCCATTACGTCATGGTTCAGAAATGTGGAAAATGGTCCGTTTTCAAATGTTTTATTTTTGAACGTCAGTTCACATTTGTAGGTGGATCATCAGTGTTAGAGCTAAAATTAGCATGTTTAAAGTGATTTTCATGCTTCCAGGGGCTCGGGAAGTTAATTAAATACCATTTGGAGGCATTTAATGTTCGAGCAAAAACGGCTGATTTTCGACAAAAGAGATAACACCCCCCCATTACGTCATGCTTCAGAAATGTGGAAAATGGTCCGTTTTCAAATGTTTTATTTTTGAACGTCAGTTCACATTTGTAGGTGGATCATCAGTGTTAGAGCTAAAATTAGCATGTTTAAAGTGATTTTCATGCTTCCAGGGGCTCGGGAAGTTAATTAAATACCATTTGGAGGCATTTAATGTTCGAGCAAAAACGGCTGATTTTCGACAAAAGAGATAACACCCCCCCATTACGTCATGCTTCAGAAATGTGGAAAATGGTCCGTTTTCAAATGTTTTATTTTTGAACGTCAGTTCACATTTGTAGGTGGATCATCAGTGTTAGAGCTAAAATTAGCATGTTTAAAGTGATTTTCATGCTTCCAGGGGCTCGGGAAGTTAATTAAATACCATTTGGAGGCATTTAATGTTCGAGCAAAAACGGCTGATTTTCGAC
Source organism: Lissotriton vulgaris (assembly GCF_964263255.1). Classification (NCBI taxonomy): domain Eukaryota; kingdom Metazoa; phylum Chordata; class Amphibia; order Caudata; family Salamandridae; genus Lissotriton; species Lissotriton vulgaris. The sequence continues at coordinate 20,633 of NW_028250651.1, read as the reverse complement.
AAAAGAGATAACACCCCCCCATTACGTCATGCTTCAGAAATGTGGAAAATGGTCCGTTTTCAAATGTTTTATTTTTGAACGTCAGTTCACATTTGTAGGTGGATCATCAGTGTTAGAGCTAAAATTAGCATGTTTAAAGTGATTTTCATGCTTCCAGGGGCTCGGGAAGTTAATTAAATACCATTTGGAGGCATTTAATGTTCGAGCAAAAACGGCTGATTTTCGACAAAAGAGATAACACCCCCCCATTACGTCATGCTTCAGAAATGTGGAAAATGGTCCGTTTTCAAATGTTTAATTTTTGAACGTCAGTTCACATTTGTAGGTGGATCATCAGTGTTAGAGCTAAAATTAGCATGTTTAAAGTGATTTTCATGCTTCCAGGGGCTCGGGAAGTTAATTAAATACCATTTGGAGGCATTTAATGTTCGAGCAAAAACGGCTGATTTTCGACAAAAGAGATAACACCCCCCCATTACGTCATGCTTCAGAAATGTGGAAAATGGTCCGTTTTCAAATGTTTTATTTTTCAACGTCAGTTCACATTTGTAGGTGGATCATCAGTGTTAGAGCTAAAATTAGCATGTTTAAAGTGATTTTCATGCTTCCACGGGCCCAAAACACAAGATTTATGGAATGGTTAAAAGTGCATGAAAATGGCCAATTTACTCACTCTGAGTTCTCAAAAAGGGTTTCTTCACCCCGGGAAGTTAATTAAATACCATTTGGAGGCATTTAATGTTCGAGCAAAAACGGCTGATTTTCGACAAAAGAGATAACACCCCCCCATTACGTCATGCTTCAGAAATGTGGAAAATGGTCCGTTTTCAAATGTTTTATTTTTGAACGTCAGTTCACATTTGTAGGTGGATCATCAGTGTTAGAGCTAAAATTAGCATGTTTAAAGTGATTTTCATGCTTCCAGGGGCTCGGGAAGTTAATTAAATACCATTTGGAGGCATTTAATGTTCGAGCAAAAACGGCTGATTTTCGACAAAAGAGATAACACCCCCCCATTACGTCATGCTTCAGAAATGTGGAAAATGGTCCGTTTTCAAATGTTTTATTTTTGAACGTCAGTTCACATTTGTAGGTGGATCATCAGTGTTAGAGCTAAAATTAGCATGTTTAAAGTGATTTTCATGCTTCCAGGGGCCCAAAACACAAGATTTATGGAATGGTTAAAAGTGCATGAAAATGGCCAATTTACTCACTCTGAGTTCTCAAAAAGGGTTTCTTCACCCCGGGAAGTTAATTAAATACCATTTGGAGGCATTTAATGTTCGAGCAAAAACGGCTGATTTACGACAAAAGAGATAACACCCCCCCATTACGTCATGCTTCAGAAATGTGGAAAATGGTCCGTTTTCAAATGTTTTATTTTTGAACGTCAGTTCACATTTGTAGGTGGATCATCAGTGTTAGAGCTAAAATTAGCATGTTTAAAGTGATTTTCATGCTTCCAGGGGCTCGGGAAGTTAATTAAATACCATTTGGAGGCATTTAATGTTCGAGCAAAAACGGCTGATTTTCGACAAAAGAGATAACACCCCCCCATTACGTCATGCTTCAGAAATGTGGAAAATGGTCCGTTTTCAAATGTTTTATTTTTGAACGTCAGTTCACATTTGTAGGTGGATCATCAGTGTTAGAGCTAAAATTAGCATGTTTAAAGTGATTTTCATGCTTCCAGGGGCTCGGGAAGTTAATTAAATACCATTTGGAGGCATTTAATGTTCGAGCAAAAACGGCTGATTTTCGACAAAAGAGATAACACCCCCCCATTACGTCATGCTTCAGAAATGTGGAAAATGGTCCGTTTTCAAATGTTTTATTTTTGAACGTCAGTTCACATTTGTAGGTGGATCATCAGTGTTAGAGCTAAAATTAGCATGTTTAAAGTGATTTTCATGCTTCCAGGGGCCCAAAACACAAGATTTATGGAATGGTTAAAAGTGCATGAAAATGGCCAATTTACTCACTCTGAGTTCTCAAAAAGGGTTTCTTCACCCCGGGAAGTTAATTAAATACCATTTGGAGGCATTTAATGTTCGAGCAAAAACGGCTGATTTTCGACAAAAGAGATAACACCCCCCCATTACGTCATGCTTCAGAAATGTGGAAAATGGTCCGTTTTCAAATGTTTTATTTTTGAACGTCAGTTCACATTTGTAGGTGGATCATCAGTGTTAGAGCTAAAATTAGCATGTTTAAAGTGATTTTCATGCTTCCAGGGGCTCGGGAAGTTAATTAAATACCATTTGGAGGCATTTAATGTTCGAGCAAAAACGGCTGATTTTCGACAAAAGAGATAACACCCCCCCATTACGTCATGCTTCAGAAATGTGGAAAATGGTCCGTTTTCAAATGTTTTATTTTTGAACGTCAGTTCACATTTGTAGGTGGATCATCAGTGTTAGAGCTAAAATTAGCATGTTTAAAGTGATTTTCATGCTTCCAGGGGCTCGGGAAGTTAATTAAATACCATTTGGAGGCATTTAATGTTCGAGCAAAAACGGCTGATTTTCGACAAAAGAGATAACACCCCCCCATTACGTCATGCTTCAGAAATGTGGAAAATGGTCCGTTTTCAAATGTTTTATTTTTGAACGTCAGTTCACATTTGTAGGTGGATCATCAGTGTTAGAGCTAAAATTAGCATGTTTAAAGTGATTTTCATGCTTCCAGGGGCTCGGGAAGTTAATTAAATACCATTTGGAGGCATTTAATGTTCGAGCAAAAACGGCTGATTTTCGACAAAAGAGATAACACCCCCCCATTACGTCATGCTTCAGAAATGTGGAAAATGGTCCGTTTTCAAATGTTTTATTTTTGAACGTCAGTTCACATTTGTAGGTGGATCATCAGTGTTAGAGCTAAAATTAGCATGTTTAAAGTGATTTTCATGCTTCCAGGGGCTCGGGAAGTTAATTAAATACCATTTGGAGGCATTTAATGTTCGAGCAAAAACGGCTGATTTTCGACAAAAGAGATAACACCCCCCCATTACGTCATGCTTCAGAAATGTGGAAAATGGTCCGTTTTCAAATGTTTTATTTTTGAACGTCAGTTCACATTTGTAGGTGGATCATCAGTGTTAGAGCTAAAATTAGCATGTTTAAAGTGATTTTCATGCTTCCAGGGGCCCAAAACACAAGATTTATGGAATGGTTAAAAGTGCATGAAAATGGCCAATTTACTCACTCTGAGTTCTCAAAAAGGGTTTCTTCACCCCGGGAAGTTAATTAAATACCATTTGGAGGCATTTAATGTTCGAGCAAAAACGGCTGATTTTCGACAAAAGAGATAACACCCCCCCATTACGTCATGCTTCAGAAATGTGGAAAATGGTCCGTTTTCAAATGTTTTATTTTTGAACGTCAGTTCACATTTGTAGGTGGATCATCAGTGTTAGAGCTAAAATTAGCATGTTTAAAGTGATTTTCATGCTTCCAGGGGCTCGGGAAGTTAATTAAATACCATTTGGAGGCATTTAATGTTCGAGCAAAAACGTCTGATTTTCGACAAAAGAGATAACACCCCCCCATTACGTCATGCTTCAGAAATGTGGAAAATGGTCCGTTTTCAAATGTTTTATTTTTGAACGTCAGTTCACATTTGTAGGTGGATCATCAGTGTTAGAGCTAAAATTAGCATGTTTAAAGTGATTTTCATGCTTCCAGGGGCTCGGGAAGTTAATTAAATACCATTTGGAGGCATTTAATGTTCGAGCAAAAACGGCTGATTTTCGACAAAAGAGATAACACCCCCCCATTACGTCATGCTTCAGAAATGTGGAAAATGGTCCGTTTTCAAATGTTTTATTTTTGAACGTCAGTTCACATTTGTAGGTGGATCATCAGTGTTAGAGCTAAAATTAGCATGTTTAAAGTGATTTTCATGCTTCCAGGGGCCCAAAACACAAGATTTATGGAATGGTTAAAAGTGCATGAAAATGGCCAATTTACTCACTCTGAGTTCTCAAAAAGGGTTTCTTCACCCCGGGAAGTTAATTAAATACCATTTGGAGGCATTTAATGTTCGAGCAAAAACGGCTGATTTTCGACAAAAGAGATAACACCCCCCCATTACGTCATGCTTCAGAAATGTGGAAAATGGTCCGTTTTCAAATGTTTTATTTTTGAACGTCAGTTCACATTTGTAGGTGGATCATCAGTGTTAGAGCTAAAATTAGCATGTTTAAAGTGATTTTCATGCTTCCAGGGGCTCGGGAAGTTAATTAAATACCATTTGGAGGCATTTAATGTTCGAGCAAAAACGGCTGATTTTCGACAAAAGAGATAACACCCCCCCATTACGTCATGGTTCAGAAATGTGGAAAATGGTCCGTTTTCAAATGTTTTATTTTTGAACGTCAGTTCACATTTGTAGGTGGATCATCAGTGTTAGAGCTAAAATTAGCATGTTTAAAGTGATTTTCATGCTTCCAGGGGCTCGGGAAGTTAATTAAATACCATTTGGAGGCATTTAATGTTCGAGCAAAAACGGCTGATTTTCGACAAAAGAGATAACACCCCCCCATTACGTCATGCTTCAGAAATGTGGAAAATGGTCCGTTTTCAAATGTTTTATTTTTGAACGTCAGTTCACATTTGTAGGTGGATCATCAGTGTTAGAGCTAAAATTAGCATGTTTAAAGTGATTTTCATGCTTCCAGGGGCTCGGGAAGTTAATTAAATACCATTTGGAGGCATTTAATGTTCGAGCAAAAACGGCTGATTTTCGACAAAAGAGATAACACCCCCCCATTACGTCATGCTTCAGAAATGTGGAAAATGGTCCGTTTTCAAATGTTTTATTTTTGAACGTCAGTTCACATTTGTAGGTGGATCATCAGTGTTAGAGCTAAAATTAGCATGTTTAAAGTGATTTTCATGCTTCCAGGGGCTCGGGAAGTTAATTAAATACCATTTGGAGGCATTTAATGTTCGAGCAAAAACGGCTGATTTTCGACAAAAGAGATAACACCCCCCCATTACGTCATGCTTCAGAAATGTGGAAAATGGTCCGTTTTCAAATGTTTTATTTTTGAACGTCAGTTCACATTTGTAGGTGGATCATCAGTGTTAGAGCTAAAATTAGCATGTTTAAAGTGATTTTCATGCTTCCAGGGGCTCGGGAAGTTAATTAAATACCATTTGGAGGCATTTAATGTTCGAGCAAAAACGGCTGATTTTCGACAAAAGAGATAACACCCCCCCATTACGTCATGCTTCAGAAATGTGGAAAATGGTCCGTTTTCAAATGTTTTATTTTTGAACGTCAGTTCACATTTGTAGGTGGATCATCAGTGTTAGAGCTAAAATTAGCATGTTTAAAGTGATTTTCATGCTTCCAGGGGCTCGGGAAGTTAATTAAATACCATTTGGAGGCATTTAATGTTCGAGCAAAAACGGCTGATTTTCGACAAAAGAGATAACACCCCCCCATTACGTCATGCTTCAGAAATGTGGAAAATGGTCCGTTTTCAAATGTTTTATTTTTGAACGTCAGTTCACATTTGTAGGTGGATCATCAGTGTTAGAGCTAAAATTAGCATGTTTAAAGTGATTTTCATGCTTCCAGGGGCCCAAAACACAAGATTTATGGAATGGTTAAAAGTGCATGAAAATGGCCAATTTACTCACTCTGAGTTCTCAAAAAGGGTTTCTTCACCCCGGGAAGTTAATTAAATACCATTTGGAGGCATTTAATGTTCGAGCAAAAACGGCTGATTTTCGACAAAAGAGATAACACCCCCCCATTACGTCATGCTTCAGAAATGTGGAAAATGGTCCGTTTTCAAATGTTTTATTTTTGAACGTCAGTTCACATTTGTAGGTGGATCATCAGTGTTAGAGCTAAAATTAGCATGTTTAAAGTGATTTTCATGCTTCCAGGGGCTCGGGAAGTTAATTAAATACCATTTGGAGGCATTTAATGTTCGAGCAAAAACGGCTGATTTTCGACAAAAGAGATAACACCCCCCCATTACGTCATGCTTCAGAAATGTGGAAAATGGTCCGTTTTCAAATGTTTTATTTTTGAACGTCAGTTCACATTTGTAGGTGGATCATCAGTGTTAGAGCTAAAATTAGCATGTTTAAAGTGATTTTCATGCTTCCAGGGGCCCAAAACACAAGATTTATGGAATGGTTAAAAGTGCATGAAAATGGCCAATTTACTCACTCTGAGTTCTCAAAAAGGGTTTCTTCACCCCGGGAAGTTAATTAAATACCATTTGGAGGCATTTAATGTTCGAGCAAAAACGGCTGATTTACGACAAAAGAGATAACACCCCACCATTACGTCATGCTTCAGAAATGTGGAAAATGGTCCGTTTTCAAATGTTTTATTTTTGAACGTCAGTTCACATTTGTAGGTGGATCATCAGTGTTAGAGCTAAAATTAGCATGTTTAAAGTGATTTTCATGCTTCCAGGGGCTCGGGAAGTTAATTAAATACCATTTGGAGGCATTTAATGTTTGAGCAAAAACGGCTGATTTTCGACAAAAGAGATAACACCCCCCCATTACGTCATGCTTCAGAAATGTGGAAAATGGTCCGTTTTCAAATGTTTTATTTTTGAACGTCAGTTCACATTTGTAGGTGGATCATCAGTGTTAGAGCTAAAATTAGCATGTTTAAAGTGATTTTCATGCTTCCAGGGGCTCGGGAAGTTAATTAAATACCATTTGGAGGCATTTAATGTTCGAGCAAAAACGGCTGATTTTCGACAAAAGAGATAACACCCCCCCATTACGTCATGCTTCAGAAATGTGGAAAATGGTCCGTTTTCAAATGTTTTATTTTTGAACGTCAGTTCACATTTGTAGGTGGATCATCAGTGTTAGAGCTAAAATTAGCATGTTTAAAGTGATTTTCATGCTTCCAGGGGCCCAAAACACAAGATTTATGGAATGGTTAAAAGTGCATGAAAATGGCCAATTTACTCACTCTGAGTTCTCAAAAAGGGTTTCTTCACCCCGGGAGGTTAATTAAATACCATTTGGAGGCATTTAATGTTCGAGCAAAAACGGCTGATTTTCGACAAAAGAGATAACACCCCCCCATTACGTCATGCTTCAGAAATGTGGAAAATGGTCCGTTTTCAAATGTTTTATTTTTGAACGTCAGTTCACATTTGTAGGTGGATCATCAGTGTTAGAGCTAAAATTAGCATGTTTAAAGTGATTTTCATGCTTCCAGGGGCTCGGGAAGTTAATTAAATACCATTTGGAGGCATTTAATGTTCGAGCAAAAACGGCTGATTTTCGACAAAAGAGATAACACCCCCCCCATTACGTCATGCTTCAGAAATGTGGAAAATGGTCCGTTTTCAAATGTTTTATTTTTGAACGTCAGTTCACATTTGTAGGTGGATCAACAGTGTTAGAGCTAAAATTAGCATGTTTAAAGTGATTTTCATGCTTCCAGGGGCTCGGGAAGTTAATTAAATACCATTTGGAGGCATTTAATGTTCGAGCAAAAACTGCTGATTTTCGACAAAAGAGATAACACCCCCCCATTACGTCATGCTTCAGAAATGTGGAAAATGGTCCGTTTTCAAATGTTTTATTTTTGAACGTCAGTTCACATTTGTAGGTGGATCATCAGTGTTAGAGCTAAAATTAGCATGTTTAAAGTGATTTTCATGCTTCCAGGGGCTCGGGAAGTTAATTAAATACCATTTGGAGGCATTTAATGTTCGAGCAAAAACGGCTGATTTTCGACAAAAGAGATAACACCCCCCCATTACGTCATGCTTCAGAAATGTGGAAAATGGTCCGTTTTCAAATGTTTTATTTTTGAACGTCAGTTCACATTTGTAGGTGGATCATCAGTGTTAGAGCTAAAATTAGCATGTTTAAAGTGATTTTCATGCTTCCAGGGGCTCGGGAAGTTAATTAAATACCATTTGGAGGCATTTAATGTTCGAGCAAAAACGGCTGATTTTCGACAAAAGAGATAACACCCCCCCATTACGTCATGCTTCAGAAATGTGGAAAATGGTCCGTTTTCAAATGTTTTATTTTTGAACGTCAGTTCACATTTGTAGGTGGATCATCAGTGTTAGAGCTAAAATTAGCATGTTTAAAGTGATTTTCATGCTTCCAGGGGCCCAAAACACAAGATTTATGGAATGGTTAAAAGTGCATGAAAATGGCCAATTTACTCACTCTGAGTTCTCAAAAAGGGTTTCTTCACCCCGGGAAGTTAATTAAATACCATTTGGAGGCATTTAATGTTCGAGCAAAAACGGCTGATTTTCGACAAAAGAGATAACACCCCCCCATTACGTCATGCTTCAGAAATGTGGAAAATGGTCCGTTTTCAAATGTTTTATTTTTGAACGTCAGTTCACATTTGTAGGTGGATCATCAGTGTTAGAGCTAAAATTAGCATGTTTAAAGTGATTTTCATGCTTCCAGGGGCTCGGGAAGTTAATTAAATACCATTTGGAGGCATTTAATGTTCGAGCAAAAACGGCTGATTTTCGACAAAAGAGATAACACCCCCCCATTACGTCATGCTTCAGAAATGTGGAAAATGGTCCGTTTTCAAATGTTTTATTTTTGAACGTCAGTTCACATTTGTAGGTGGATCATCAGTGTTAGAGCTAAAATTAGCATGTTTAAAGTGATTTTCATGCTTCCAGGGGCCCAAAACACAAGATTTATGGAATGGTTAAAAGTGCATGAAAATGGCCAATTTACTCACTCTGAGTTCTCAAAAAGGGTTTCTTCACCCCGGGAAGTTAATTAAATACCATTTGGAGGCATTTAATGTTCGAGCAAAAACGGCTGATTTTCGACAAAAGAGATAACACCCCCCCATTACGTCATGCTTCAGAAATGTGGAAAATGGTCAGTTTTCAAATGTTTTATTTTTGAACGTCAGTTCACATTTGTAGGTGGATCATCAGTGTTAGAGCTAAAATTAGCATGTTTAAAGTGATTTTCATGCTTCCAGGGGCTCGGGAAGTTAATTAAATACCATTTGGAGGTATTTAATGTTCGAGCAAAAACGGCTGATTTTCGACAAAAGAGATAACACCCCCCCATTACGTCATGCTTCAGAAATGTGGAAAATGGTCCGTTTTCAAATGTTTTATTTTTGAACGTCAGTTCACATTTGTAGGTGGATCATCAGTGTTAGAGCTAAAATTAGCATGTTTAAAGTGATTTTCATGCTTCCAGGGGCCCAAAACACAAGATTTATGGAATGGTTAAAAGTGCATGAAAATGGCCAATTTACTCACTCTGAGTTCTCAAAAAGGGTTTCTTCACCCCGGGAAGTTAATTAAATACCATTTGGAGGCATTTAATGTTCGAGCAAAAACGGCTGATTTTCGACAAAAGAGATAACACCCCCCCATTACGTCATGCTTCAGAAATGTGGAAAATGGTCCGTTTTCAAATGTTTTATTTTTGAACGTCAGTTCACATTTGTAGGTGGATCATCAGTGTTAGAGCTAAAATTAGCATGTTTAAAGTGATTTTCATGCTTCCAGGGGCCCAAAACACAAGATTTATGGAATGGTTAAAAGTGCATGAAAATGGCCAATTTACTCACTCTGAGTTCTCAAAAAGGGTTTCTTCACCCCGGGAAGTTAATTAAATACCATTTGGAGGCATTTAATGTTCGAGCAAAAACGGCTGATTTTCGACAAAAGAGATAACACCCCCCCATTACGTCATGCTTCAGAAATGTGGAAAATGGTCCGTTTTCAAATGTTTTATTTTTGAACGTCAGTTCACATTTGTAGGTGGATCATCAGTGTTAGAGCTAAAATTAGCATGTTTAAAGTGATTTCATGCTTCCAGGGGCTCGGGAAGTTAATTAAATACCATTTGGAGGCATTTAATGTTCGAGCAAAAACGGCTGATTTTCGACAAAAGAGATAACACCCCCCCATTACGTCATGCTTCAGAAATGTGGAAAATGGTCCGTTTTCAAATGTTTTATTTTTGAACGTCAGTTCACATTTGTAGGTGGATCATCAGTGTTAGAGCTAAAATTAGCATGTTTAAAGTGATTTTCATGCTTCCAGGGGCTCGGGAAGTTAATTAAATACCATTTGGAGGCATTTAATGTTCGAGCAAAAACGGCTGATTTTCGACAAAAGAGATAACACCCCCCCATTACGTCATGCTTCAGAAATGTGGAAAATGGTCCGTTTTCAAATGTTTTATTTTTGAACGTCAGTTCACATTTGTAGGTGGATCATCAGTGTTAGAGCTAAAATTAGCATGTTTAAAGTGATTTTCATGCTTCCAGGGGCCCAAAACACAAGATTTATGGAATGGTTAAAAGTGCATGAAAATGGCCAATTTACTCACTCTGAGTTCTCAAAAAGGGTTTCTTCACCCCGGGAAGTTAATTAAATACCATTTGGAGGCATTTAATGTTCGAGCAAAAACGGCTGATTTTCGACAAAAGAGATAACACCCCCCCATTACGTCATGCTTCAGAAATGTGGAAAATGGTCCGTTTTCAAATGTTTTATTTTTGAACGTCAGTTCACATTTGTAGGTGGATCATCAGTGTTAGAGCTAAAATTAGCATGTTTAAAGTGATTTTCATGCTTCCAGGGGCTCGGGAAGTTAATTAAATACCATTTGGAGGCATTTAATGTTCGAGCAAAAACGGCTGATTTTCGACAAAAGAGATAACACCCCCCCATTACGTCATGCTTCAGAAATGTGGAAAATGGTCCGTTTTCAAATGTTTTATTTTTGAACGTCAGTTCACATTTGTAGGTGGATCATCAGTGTTAGAGCTAAAATTAGCATGTTTAAAGTGATTTTCATGCTTCCAGGGGCCCAAAACACAAGATTTATGGAATGGTTAAAAGTGCATGAAAATGGCCAATTTACTCACTCTGAGTTCTCAAAAAGGGTTTCTTCACCCCGGGAAGTTAATTAAATACCATTTGGAGGCATTTAATGTTCGAGCAAAAATGGCTGATTTTCGACAAAAGAGATAACACCCCCCCATTACGTCATGCTTCAGAAATGTGGAAAATGGTCCGTTTTCAAATGTTTTATTTTTGAACGTCAGTTCACATTTGTAGGTGGATCATCAGTGTTAGAGCTAAAATTAGCATGTTTAAAGTGATTTTCATGCTTCCAGGGGCTCGGGAAGTTAATTAAATACCATTTGGAGGCATTTAATGTTCGAGCAAAAACGGCTGATTTTCGACAAAAGAGATAACACCCCCCCATTACGTCATGCTTCAGAAATGTGGAAAATGGTCCGTTTTCAAATGTTTTATTTTTGAACGTCAGTTCACATTTGTAGGTGGATCATCAGTGTTAGAGCTAAAATTAGCATGTTTAAAGTGATTTTCATGCTTCCAGGGGCTCGGGAAGTTAATTAAATACCATTTGGAGGCATTTAATGTTCGAGCAAAAACGGCTGATTTTCGACAAAAGAGATAACACCCCCCCATTACGTCATGCTTCAGAAATGTGGAAAATGGTCCGTTTTCAAATGTTTTATTTTTGAACGTCAGTTCACATTTGTAGGTGGATCATCAGTGTTAGAGCTAAAATTAGCATGTTTAAAGTGATTTTCATGCTTCCAGGGGCCCAAAACACAAGATTTATGGAATGGTTAAAAGTGCATGAAAATGGCCAATTTACTCACTCTGAGTTCTCAAAAAGGGTTTCTTCACCCCGGGAAGTTAATTAAATACCATTTGGAGGCATTTAATGTTCGAGCAAAAACTGCTGATTTTCGACAAAAGAGATAACACCCCCCATTACGTCATGCTTCAGAAATGTGGAAAATGGTCCGTTTTCAAATGTTTTATTTTTGAACGTCAGTTCACATTTGTAGGTGGATCATCAGTGTTAGAGCTAAAATTAGCATGTTTAAAGTGATTTTCATGCTTCCAGGGGCCCAAAACACAAGATTTATGGAATGGTTAAAAGTGCATGAAAATGGCCAATTTACTCACTCTGAGTTCTCAAAAAGGGTTTCTTCACCCCGGGAAGTTAATTAAATACCATTTGGAGGCATTTAATGTTCGAGCAAAAACGGCTGATTTTCGACAAAAGAGATAACACCCCCCCATTACGTCATGCTTCAGAAATGTGGAAAATGGTCCGTTTTCAAATGTTTTATTTTTGAACGTCAGTTCACATTTGTAGGTGGATCATCAGTGTTAGAGCTAAAATTAGCATGTTTAAAGTGATTTTCATGCTTCCAGGGGCTCGGGAAGTTAATTAAATACCATTTGGAGGCATTTAATGTTCGAGCAAAAACGGCTGATTTTCGACAAAAGAGATAACACCCCCCCATTACGTCATGCTTCAGAAATGTGGAAAATGGTCCGTTTTCAAATGTTTTATTTTTGAACGTCAGTTCACATTTGTAGGTGGATCATCAGTGTTAGAGCTAAAATTAGCATGTTTAAAGTGATTTTCATGCTTCCAGGGGCCCAAAACACAAGATTTATGGAATGGTTAAAAGTGCATGAAAATGGCCAATTTACTCACTCTGAGTTCTCAAAAAGGGTTTCTTCACCCCGGGAAGTTAATTAAATACCATTTGGAGGCATTTAATGTTCGAGCAAAAACGGCTGATTTTCGACAAAAGAGATAACACCCCCCCATTACGTCATGCTTCAGAAATGTGGAAAATGGTCCGTTTTCAAATGTTTTATTTTTGAACGTCAGTTCACATTTGTAGGTGGATCATCAGTGTTAGAGCTAAAATTAGCATGTTTAAAGTGATTTTCATGCTTCCAGGGGCTCGGGAAGTTAATTAAATACCATTTGGAGGCATTTAATGTTCGAGCAAAAACGGCTGATTTTCGACAAAAGAGATAACACCCCCCCATTACGTCATGCTTCAGAAATGTGGAAAATGGTCCGTTTTCAAATGTTTTATTTTTGAACGTCAGTTCACATTTGTAGGTGGATCATCAGTGTTAGAGCTAAAATTAGCATGTTTAAAGTGATTTTCATGCTTCCAGGGGCTCGGGAAGTTAATTAAATACCATTTGGAGGCATTTAATGTTCGAGCAAAAACGGCTGATTTTCGACAAAAGAGATAACACCCCCCCATTACGTCATGCTTCAGAAATGTGGAAAATGGTCCGTTTTCAAATGTTTTATTTTTGAACGTCAGTTCACATTTGTAGGTGGATCATCAGTGTTAGAGCTAAAATTAGCATGTTTAAAGTGATTTTCATGCTTCCAGGGGCTCGGGAAGTTAATTAAATACCATTTGGAGGCATTTAATGTTCGAGCAAAAACGGCTGATTTTCGACAAAAGAGATAACACCCCCCCATTACGTCATGCTTCAGAAATGTGGAAAATGGTCCGTTTTCAAATGTTTTATTTTTGAACGTCAGTTCACATTTGTAGGTGGATCATCAGTGTTAGAGCTAAAATTAGCATGTTTAAAGTGATTTTCATGCTTCCAGGGGCTCGGGAAGTTAATTAAATACCATTTGGAGGCATTTAATGTTCGAGCAAAAACGGCTGATTTTCGACAAAAGAGATAACACCCCCCCATTACGTCATGCTTCAGAAATGTGGAAAATGGTCCGTTTTCAAATGTTTTATTTTTGAACGTCAGTTCACATTTGTAGGTGGATCATCAGTGTTAGAGCTAAAATTAGCATGTTTAAAGTGATTTTCATGCTTCCAGGGGCTCGGGAAGTTAATTAAATACCATTTGGAGGCATTTAATGTTCGAGCAAAAACGGCTGATTTTCGACAAAAGAGATAACACCCCCCCATTACGTCATGCTTCAGAAATGTGGAAAATGGTCCGTTTTCAAATGTTTTATTTTTGAACGTCAGTTCACATTTGTAGGTGGATCATCAGTGTTAGAGCTAAAATTAGCATGTTTAAAGTGATTTTCATGCTTCCAGGGGCCCAAAACACAAGATTTATGGAATGGTTAAAAGTGCATGAAAATGGCCAATTTACTCACTCTGAGTTCTCAAAAAGGGTTTCTTCACCCCGGGAAGTTAATTAAATACCATTTGGAGGCATTTAATGTTCGAGCAAAAACGGCTGATTTTCGACAAAAGAGATAACACCCCCCCATTACGTCATGCTTCAGAAATGTGGAAAATGGTCCGTTTTCAAATGTTTTATTTTTGAACGTCAGTTCACATTTGTAGGTGGATCATCAGTGTTAGAGCTAAAATTAGCATGTTTAAAGTGATTTTCATGCTTCCAGGGGCTCGGGAAGTTAATTAAATACCATTTGGAGGCATTTAATGTTCGAGCAAAAACGGCTGATTTTCGACAAAAGAGATAACACCCCCCCATTACGTCATGCTTCAGAAATGTGGAAAATGGTCCGTTTTCAAATGTTTTATTTTTGAACGTCAGTTCACATTTGTAGGTGGATCATCAGTGTTAGAGCTAAAATTAGCATGTTTAAAGTGATTTTCATGCTTCCAGGGGCTCGGGAAGTTAATTAAATACCATTTGGAGGCATTTAATGTTCGAGCAAAAACGGCTGATTTTCGACAAAAGAGATAACACCCCCCCATTACGTCATGCTTCAGAAATGTGGAAAATGGTCCGTTTTCAAATGTTTTATTTTTGAACGTCAGTTCACATTTGTAGGTGGATCATCAGTGTTAGAGCTAAAATTAGCATGTTTAAAGTGATTTTCATGCTTCCAGGGGCCCAAAACACAAGATTTATGGAATGGTTAAAAGTGCATGAAAATGGCCAATTTACTCACTCTGAGTTCTCAAAAAGGGTTTCTTCACCCCGGGAAGTTAATTAAATACCATTTGGAGGCATTTAATGTTCGAGCAAAAACGGCTGATTTTCGACAAAAGAGATGACACCCCCCCATTACGTCATGCTTCAGAAATGTGGAAAATGGTCCGTTTTCAAATGTTTTATTTTTGAACGTCAGTTCACATTTGTAGGTGGATCATCAGTGTTAGAGCTAAAATTAGCATGTTTAAAGTGATTTTCATGCTTCCAGGGGCTCGGGAAGTTAATTAAATACCATTTGGAGGCATTTAATGTTCGAGCAAAAACGGCTGATTTTCGACAAAAGAGATAACACCCCCCCATTACGTCATGCTTCAGAAATGTGGAAAATGGTCCGTTTTCAAATGTTTTATTTTTGAACGTCAGTTCACATTTGTAGGTGGATCATCAGTGTTAGAGCTAAAATTAGCATGTTTAAAGTGATTTTCATGCTTCCAGGGGCTCGGGAAGTTAATTAAATACCATTTGGAGGCATTTAATGTTCGAGCAAAAACGGCTGATTTTCGACAAAAGAGATAACACCCCCCCATTACGTCATGCTTCAGAAATGTGGAAAATGGTCCGTTTTCAAATGTTTTATTTTTGAACGTCAGTTCACATTTGTAGGTGGATCATCAGTGTTAGAGCTAAAATTAGCATGTTTAAAGTGATTTTCATGCTTCCAGGGGCTCGGGAAGTTAATTAAATACCATTTGGAGGCATTTAATGTTCGAGCAAAAACGGCTGATTTTCGACAAAAGAGATAACACCCCCCCATTACGTCATGCTTCAGAAATGTGGAAAATGGTCCGTTTTCAAATGTTTTATTTTTGAACGTCAGTTCACATTTGTAGGTGGATCATCAGTGTTAGAGCTAAAATTAGCATGTTTAAAGTGATTTTCATGCTTCCAGGGGCTCGGGAAGTTAATTAAATACCATTTGGAGGCATTTAATGTTCGAGCAAAAACGGCTGATTTTCGACAAAAGAGATAACACCCCCCCATTACGTCATGCTTCAGAAATGTGGAAAATGGTCCGTTTTCAAATGTTTTATTTTTGAACGTCAGTTCACATTTGTAGGTGGATCATCAGTGTTAGAGCTAAAATTAGCATGTTTAAAGTGATTTTCATGCTTCCAGGGGCTCGGGAAGTTAATTAAATACCATTTGGAGGCATTTAATGTTCGAGCAAAAACGGCTGATTTTCGACAAAAGAGATAACACCCCCCCATTACGTCATGCTTCAGAAATGTGGAAAATGGTCCGTTTTCAAATGTTTTATTTTTGAACGTCAGTTCACATTTGTAGGTGGATCATCAGTGTTAGAGCTAAAATTAGCATGTTTAAAGTGATTTTCATGCTTCCAGGGGCTCGGGAAGTTAATTAAATACCATTTGGAGGCATTTAATGTTCGAGCAAAAACGGCTGATTTTCGACAAAAGAGATAACACCCCCCCATTACGTCATGCTTCAGAAATGTGGAAAATGGTCCGTTTTCAAATGTTTTATTTTTGAACGTCAGTTCACATTTGTAGGTGGATCATCAGTGTTAGAGCTAAAATTAGCATGTTTAAAGTGATTTTCATGCTTCCAGGGGCTCGGGAAGTTAATTAAATACCATTTGGAGGCATTTAATGTTCGAGCAAAAACGGCTGATTTTCGACAAAAGAGATAACACCCCCCCATTACGTCATGCTTCAGAAATGTGGAAAATGGTCCGTTTTCAAATGTTTTATTTTTGAACGTCAGTTCACATTTGTAGGTGGATCATCAGTGTTAGAGCTAAAATGAGCATGTTTAAAGTGATTTTCATGCTTCCAGGGGCCCAAAACACAAGATTTATGGAATGGTTAAAAGTGCATGAAAATGGCCAATTTACTCACTCTGAGTTCTCAAAAAGGGTTTCTTCACCCCGGGAAGTTAATTAAATACCATTTGGAGGCATTTAATGTTCGAGCAAAAACGGCTGATTTTCGACAAAAGAGATAACACCCCCCCATTACGTCATGCTTCAGAAATGTGGAAAATGGTCCGTTTTCAAATGTTTTATTTTTGAACGTCAGTTCACATTTGTAGGTGGATCATCAGTGTTAGAGCTAAAATTAGCATGTTTAAAGTGATTTTCATGCTTCCAGGGGCTCGGGAAGTTAATTAAATACCATTTGGAGGCATTTAATGTTCGAGCAAAAACGGCTGATTTTCGACAAAAGAGATAACACCCCCCCATTACGTCATGCTTCAGAAATGTGGAAAATGGTCCGTTTTCAAATGTTTTATTTTTGAACGTCAGTTCACATTTGTAGGTGGATCATCAGTGTTAGAGCTAAAATTAGCATGTTTAAAGTGATTTTCATGCTTCCAGGGGCCCAAAACACAAGATTTATGGAATGGTTAAAAGTGCATGAAAATGGCCAATTTACTCACTCTGAGTTCTCAAAAAGGGTTTCTTCACCCCGGGAAGTTAATTAAATACCATTTGGAGGCATTTAATGTTCGAGCAAAAACGGCTGATTTTCGACAAAAGAGATAACACCCCCCCATTACGTCATGCTTCAGAAATGTGGAAAATGGTCCGTTTTCAAATGTTTTATTTTTGAACGTCAGTTCACATTTGTAGGTGGATCATCAGTGTTAGAGCTAAAATTAGCATGTTTAAAGTGATTTTCATGCTTCCAGGGGCTCGGGAAGTTAATTAAATACCATTTGGAGGCATTTAATGTTCGAGCAAAAACGGCTGATTTTCGACAAAAGAGATAACACCCCCCCCATTACGTCATGCTTCAGAAATGTGGAAAATGGTCCGTTTTCAAATGTTTTATTTTTGAACGTCAGTTCACATTTGTAGGTGGATCATCAGTGTTAGAGCTAAAATTAGCATGTTTAAAGTGATTTTCATGCTTCCAGGGGCTCGGGAAGTTAATTAAATACCATTTGGAGGCATTTAATGTTCGAGCAAAAACGGCTGATTTTCGACAAAAGAGATAACACCCCCCCATTACGTCATGCTTCAGAAATGTGGAAAATGGTCCGTTTTCAAATGTTTTATTTTTGAACGTCAGTTCACATTTGTAGGTGGATCATCAGTGTTAGAGCTAAAATTAGCATGTTTAAAGTGATTTTCATGCTTCCAGGGGCTCGGGAAGTTAATTAAATACCATTTGGAGGCATTTAATGTTCGAGCAAAAACGGCTGATTTTCGACAAAAGAGATAACACCCCCCCCATTACGTCATGCTTCAGAAATGTGGAAAATGGTCCGTTTTCAAATGTTTTATTTTTGAACGTCAGTTCACATTTGTAGGTGGATCATCAGTGTTAGAGCTAAAATTAGCATGTTTAAAGTGATTTTCATGCTTCCAGGGGCTCGGGAAGTTAATTAAATACCATTTGGAGGCATTTAATGTTCGAGCAAAAACGGCTGATTTTCGACAAAAGAGATAACACCCCCCCATTACGTCATGCTTCAGAAATGTGGAAAATGGTCCGTTTTCAAATGTTTTATTTTTGAACGTCAGTTCACATTTGTAGGTGGATCATCAGTGTTAGAGCTAAAATTAGCATGTTTAAAGTGATTTTCATGCTTCCAGGGGCTCGGGAAGTTAATTAAATACCATTTGGAGGCATTTAATGTTCGAGCAAAAACGGCTGATTTTCGACAAAAGAGATAACACCCCCCCATTACGTCATGCTTCAGAAATGTGGAAAATGGTCCGTTTTCAAATGTTTTATTTTTGAACGTCAGTTCACATTTGTAGGTGGATCATCAGTGTTAGAGCTAAAATTAGCATGTTTAAAGTGATTTTCATGCTTCCAGGGGCCCAAAACACAAGATTTATGGAATGGTTAAAAGTGCATGAAAATGGCCAATTTACTCACTCTGAGTTCTCAAAAAGGGTTTCTTCACCCCGGGAAGTTAATTAAATACCATTTGGAGGCATTTAATGTTCGAGCAAAAACGGCTGATTTTCGACAAAAGAGATAACACCCCCCCATTACGTCATGCTTCAGAAATGTGGAAAATGGTCCGTTTTCAAATGTTTTATTTTTGAACGTCAGTTCACATTTGTAGGTGGATCATCAGTGTTAGAGCTAAAATTAGCATGTTTAAAGTGATTTTCATGCTTCCAGGGGCTCGGGAAGTTAATTAAATACCATTTGGAGGCATTTAATGTTCGAGCAAAAACGGCTGATTTTCGACAAAAGAGATAACACCCCCCCATTACGTCATGCTTCAGAAATGTGGAAAATGGTCCGTTTTCAAATGTTTTATTTTTGAACGTCAGTTCACATTTGTAGGTGGATCATCAGTGTTAGAGCTAAAATTAGCATGTTTAAAGTGATTTTCATGCTTCCAGGGGCTCGGGAAGTTAATTAAATACCATTTGGAGGCATTTAATGTTCGAGCAAAAACGGCTGATTTTCGACAAAAGAGATAACACCCCCCCCATTACGTCATGCTTCAGAAATGTGGAAAATGGTCCGTTTTCAAATGTTTTATTTTTGCGTCAGTTCACATTTGTAGGTGGATCATCAGTGTTAGAGCTAAAATTAGCATGTTTAAAGTGATTTTCATGCTTCCAGGGGCCCAAAACACAAGATTTATGGAATGGTTAAAAGTGCATGAAAATGGCCAATTTACTCACTCTGAGTTCTCAAAAAGGGTTTCTTCACCCCGGGAAGTTAATTAAATACCATTTGGAGGCATTTAATGTTCGAGCAAAAACGGCTGATTTTCGACAAAAGAGATGACACCCCCCATTACGTCATGCTTCAGAAATGTGGAAAATGGTCCGTTTTCAAATGTTTTATTTTTGAACGTCAGTTCACATTTGTAGGTGGATCATCAGTGTTAGAGCTAAAATTAGCATGTTTAAAGTGATTTTCATGCTTCCAGGGGCTCGGGAAGTTAATTAAATACCATTTGGAGGCATTTAATGTTCGAGCAAAAACGGCTGATTTTCGACAAAAGAGATAACACCCCCCCATTACGTCATGCTTCAGAAATGTGGAAAATGGTCCGTTTTCAAATGTTTTATTTTTGAACGTCAGTTCACATTTGTAGGTGGATCATCAGTGTTAGAGCTAAAATTAGCATGTTTAAAGTGATTTTCATGCTTCCAGGGGCTCGGGAAGTTAATTAAATACCATTTGGAGGCATTTAATGTTCGAGCAAAAACGGCTGATTTTCGACAAAAGAGATAACACCCCCCCATTACGTCATGCTTCAGAAATGTGGAAAATGGTCCGTTTTCAAATGTTTTATTTTTGAACGTCAGTTCACATTTGTAGGTGGATCATCAGTGTTAGAGCTAAAATTAGCATGTTTAAAGTGATTTTCATGCTTCCAGGGGCTCGGGAAGTTAATTAAATACCATTTGGAGGCATTTAATGTTCGAGCAAAAACGGCTGATTTTCGACAAAAGAGATAACACCCCCCCATTACGTCATGCTTCAGAAATGTGGAAAATGGTCCGTTTTCAAATGTTTTATTTTTGAACGTCAGTTCACATTTGTAGGTGGATCATCAGTGTTAGAGCTAAAATTAGCATGTTTAAAGTGATTTTCATGCTTCCAGGGGCTCGGGAAGTTAATTAAATACCATTTGGAGGCATTTAATGTTCGAGCAAAAACGGCTGATTTTCGACAAAAGAGATAACACCCCCCCATTACGTCATGCTTCAGAAATGTGGAAAATGGTCCGTTTTCAAATGTTTTATTTTTGAACGTCAGTTCACATTTGTAGGTGGATCATCAGTGTTAGAGCTAAAATTAGCATGTTTAAAGTGATTTTCATGCTTCCAGGGGCTCGGGAAGTTAATTAAATACCATTTGGAGGCATTTAATGTTCGAGCAAAAACGGCTGATTTTCGACAAAAGAGATAACACCCCCC
>NW_028250650.1:0-62666 GCF_964263255.1 Lissotriton vulgaris | reverse complement strand
TTTGCTTCATATTAGACACCCCTACGGTAGGCCCAAGGGCAGGGTGCATTGTAAGTATAAGGTAGGACATGCTCTGGTGTGTTTAGCATGTCCTAATAGTGAAATACAGCAATTTTCGTTTTTCACTATTGCAAGGCTATCTGTTCTTCTTAGGCTAGAATGGGCAGTTAGATTATTTCATTCTTATAATTCTAAGTGACTCAGGGAACCTGGTAGAAATTCGAATTTAGTATGCCTGAACTCAGAATAATAGAATACATATTTTAGTAAAGTTGGTTTTAATATTCTGTGTTTGAAAATACCCCTTTTAGAAAACAGGTATTTTCTTGCCTAACTGTCCAGGCCTACCTCTGCTAGGTTGTGTATTCCTTGTCTGGGTCTGTGAGTGACAGGGCTGGGGGACTCCAGGAGACATCTGGGGCAGCCCAATGGTGAATAGAGAGATCTGCATCTAGATGGGAGGGAGGAGCTGCACCTGGGACCTGAATAGGGCTGGGCCTTCCCTCTACAATGCTGGCTCCACCTCCCGTGGCTTGTCTGATGT
Organism: Lissotriton vulgaris; assembly: GCF_964263255.1. NCBI lineage: Eukaryota > Metazoa > Chordata > Amphibia > Caudata > Salamandridae > Lissotriton > Lissotriton vulgaris. The sequence goes on along the minus strand of NW_028250650.1, from coordinate 62,122 downwards.
CTCTGCCCTGCACTGTGAAAGGAGAGAAGGAATCATGTCAACAAAGTGCTATAGGGCTGTACCTTTCCTCCCCTGTGCTGGCTCCACCTCCTGTGGGGCGTCTGATGTCTTTGCCCTGCACAGTGAAAGGAAGGAGAGAGTCATGTAAACAAAGTGCTCTTCCTTTAAAGAACAAAGGATTTTGGGATATAAAAATTGGGAACCAGTCCCAAGAACTATAGATCACTTAAGGAACAAGAAACCTTTTGGCAAGGAGAGGAACCAAGGAAGCTGAAAGAGTCTGATTGCCTCTCCGCCAGTGTGCTGTTTGCTGGGTTGGCCTGCAGTGGTTGCTTCATTGCCAAGGAAAGGAGAAGGAACATTTTAAGAACTTTCATCATCTGCAGAATATTCTCTAAGGGCTTAAACTGTGCTTGCCTCCTGCTGAAGTCTCAGGAACAAAAGACTTCGGGGCATATGTATCAAATGATATGTTATTCGCGAATGCTGCGATTTGCAAAAATACAGCGTTTGCGAATAAATAATCGCTAAACGCGATGTATGAGCTGTTTTCTCATCCCAAAATTAAGGACATTTGTGATTCCTTAATTATGTGCAAGCATTTAAGGAATCGCAAATTGCGATTCCGTAAACGCTATGTATCATGCACCCAAGTTGTGTGATTCCTCCCTAAGAAATCGCAAATTACCACCAACTTCAAGTTGCTGGAAGTTTGCGATTTCTGGCAATAATGCACTTTTTGGCATGTTTCAAAGTGCCATGTGGCACACATACATGCCCTTAGGGCATGTATGTGCGCCATATGGGCACACATGCTCATTTCAGGGGTGCATCAGGGTGTCCTCATGACACCCTTGCACCCTTGAAATCATTCTCAATTTGCGATTCTGAAATTGCGAATCGCAAATCGAGAATGATTTCCCATTCATTCCTATGGGCCTTCCTTAATTGCGATTACACAATTTTCTAATCGCAATTAAGGAATACTAAGAAATTGCTACAAATTTGCGTCTTTTTTAAATACATCCCGTTTTGCAATTCTCAAATAGCGATTCCCAAAAAATCACTATTTGAGAATCGCAAACATGGATTTGTATACATATGCCCCTTCATCTCCAGCTCCCCTCTGAATTTCCTTGCTGGGAATTCTCAACTTCAGTCATTTGCATGTCGCTGAGAGCTGGAAGCGCGATGCATAAAGAAAAAGCGTGTTGCCGCGGCAGCTGAAATCGTCGCATCGTGGGAGAAGCGAGCCTTCTCTCCAACTCCCTGGAATTGTGTGTTCATTGAAGCTGCCTGCTGTCACATCACCGGAGAAGCGTGATGCCATTGAGAGAGTCACCATCACAACCAGATCATTGCATCGCATCAAGGTGCCATCTTGCGCACCGCAATGGGCCCCCAGGCCGAGAATCTACGCATCAACTCCGCACCGGTAAGGATCACAACGCATTCCCTACTCTGCGCAAGCATTGAGGCATGACGCATCATTTCTCCCGGATCACGGAACTGACGCATCTCCCCTTTTGCGAGCCTTTTGTTTACTTTGAGTTACACATCCAGGTACTTTGTTGAGAACTTTGTCGCATTTATCATCAACTTGAACTAAGCAACATTTATCATCTTTAAAGCAATCTTAAGTGTAGTATTGTGGATTTTTGTCGTTTGTGGTCTTTTGTTAAGTCTATATAAAGAATACTTATTTTTATAAAACCTGTGTTGTGTCCATCTGTAGTGTTTTCACTGTATTACTGTATATATTCACAAATGCTTAACACACTGCCTCTGAGATAAGCCTGTCTGCTCGTGCCAAGCTACCAAGGGGGTGAGCAGGGGTTATTAAAGAGTGTAATCCCCTTATCCTGACTTAGAAGTAAGGGTCCCAATTTGGACAAAGGTGAATACAATTGCCAACTAGAGACCCCCAGATCTAACATGGACACTTCTGTCATTGGGCTACATGTGGGCTACATCTGGGTGATATCTGTGCTACATTTGGGCTCTTTTGTCTCTGGTGGCCATCTTGGGAGATTTATTTCTTATGAAGTTTCCTAATTTCCTCATTTACTGCAGTCTCCTCAGTAGGAAATGCTTTTAGTTTTTTACTTTGATTCCATCAAGAAGGTATTCAGATATGTCACACATGTTAGCACTCTAGTTGCTCATTAGATCACTATAGTAAAGCTACTGCTCACCACGGAAGTTTGCTGATGGTATTAAAAGTGCATGTTTCAGTCTGCACGTCAGAATTTTTTTATGAAATAGAAGAGGATTTGAGAAGTCACTCAAAATGTGCCCACATTTTTCTTTGTTCAGCAGTAATCATAATTTCTATGGCAAAATAAACCCCCTCATTGTGTTCCGTTTTAAATTAAATGTTGTAAGTGTTACCAGTTTATTCCAATCAGATGGATTCAGGTGTGCCATACTTTTGTCGTAAGCCGGACTGTGAGCGCTCTAGTTGTTCTTTTGAACACTCTTGGAAACTGCAGTAGCACACAAAGGAATCAACTGACAGTCTCTGCCCGTGTTGGATGTACGTTTTATTGAGAGTGTCAGACTTCATTCTCACATGACTGAGAAAGATAATGTGCATTTACAAAAAATATGCTCCCAGTTTAGCTTATAGATCACCTTCCAAACCTCTGTGGAAAAAGCATGAGAAAATAGTTTTCTCTCAAATATGATTCATGAGTATGGTACCATCAACAAATGATTCATAATGTAACTAAAGTCTTAAAACCTTCTATTAACTGCAATGCTTTTTAATGAGGTGCTATCATGTATATTGGTCCCAAGATGGCTGCCAACACTTCTTTGATGAAGTGCTGACAACTAATCAGATCTCACGATGAGATGTGTGCTTAGGCTCCGCCCAGATATATATATTTCTTTTTTCAATAATATTTAAAAAACTACTGAAAGGACTTGCACCATTTACCAAAAAGGGCACTTTCTGAACCAAGGGCTAGTTTTTTGCCAAATTTTGTGTTATTCCGTTCAGCAGTTTGGGCTGTAGACGTGTCTAAAGTTTCCTATTGAAACCTGCATGGAAAAAACACGTTTTGGGACCCCCCTTTCTCTCAGCCCCCACTTGCCGAATCAGCCTAAAACTTTCAAGATAGGAGTGGACCGATGCTGGCCATACGTTTTGAAAATTTTGCGAAGGTTCATCAATTGGCGCCAAAGTTATTGGGAATAGAATGTTGCGATTTTCCCATGGTAACTAGGTCCTACCTATAACTACCAACTGGCAACCGCCAGTAGGTAATATATATATTGGCCCAGCAGACCCCTTTTCAAAAGGAGTTCACGGTCATCCAAGAGAGCTGGCTAAGGGACGGCAAGAACAAACCACCAGAAGAGGCCGGCAAACCCGACGGGGAGGCTGGAAGGGGAAGAGGCAGAGGCACCAACCAGACCAAAACCACCGCGAGGGTTACCAGGAGTCAGAGGAGAGGAAGATGGTGAGTTCGTCGGAACAACTCACCATCGTTAATCTTTCTGAAAGACATCTTACGCCAGCTGAAGAGTCCGTTTTAAAGCTAGGACTCACCTTTTGTCCGAATAAAAACATGGAGTATACGCAAACGCGTATTGACTTGTACAAATTTATTCGGAAAGTCAAACTGCACAAGTTTCACAAAACCAAGCCTACAGCGAAAGAAGCCCAACAATTAAGACTGAATCGCAAGGAAACGGACCTCCTCACAGTGAACGACTTGACAGCCTGTGAAGTACTACATAATTTAAGGAGAGAGGCGACATGGAAGCTAGTTTGGTGGATAACACACTTACGCAAAGACTGGCTAATGTCAACATAGATCAAGTCGCACCTAAGAGTGACTTTAAGTTGGCCTCCAAATTTGTCCCCCAACTAGCTGTGGATCCTATTGACGTCTTCTCAGATGTGGTCACCAGGGATCTGATGGCTTTAAGAAATACACAGAGCAACCAGAAGACGCAATACAACACCACAAAAGAACAACAATCTGCTATTAATTCACTCCTGGAGGACAAAACCATTGTATGCAAACCCTCAGATAAGGGAGGCAACATTGTGATCATGTCGAGGCCCAAATATGTTGCAGAAGCCATGCGCCAACTTCAGGGTACTTCCTGCTATGCTGTGATCAAGAAACACTATTAACCAACACAAGAGCCAATACTGGAGTCTCAATAATTCAACGGACTGATTTCAATGATGGTTGCTTTGATTGAAGCAGAAAACAACCGTTAGTCTTATTAAACCATGCAAATTTATTTAATTTTTGCAAACGTTCTTTTTTTCTTTTTTCAGCACATTATTCGTCGTGCATGGAAAATACAAAATAAACAATGAAATAAGTTTTATATACAATATATACAAACATATGAATACACCATTTCATACACACTTGGCCATACATTCATACACAGACCATTCAAAACAGATGACAGTACAAGAAACACTGTGTCCAGGCATCGGAAAATAAATCAGTGGAAAATATTTCTTTTCATATTTTTGCAATGTCGTTGTAATTATCACGAGGTCACTCGTGAACCCAAATTGATGCAATAACTGTTCCAACGTGATAATAGTAACCAGATGCGGGACTGAAAAAACTGGTCGACGCGTTTCAAACCCCTACAAATTGGTGGGGTTCTCCTCAGGACCGTGTTGGTTCTGAAATAATAAAAATAACTAGCTTGAGCAAGGTGGTTTAGAGCAAGAAACAAGTAAATTTAACAAGGGATCAACTGCCAGGGTCCAACTGAAGCTCCCTACCTCAATCCAATAGTCAAACCGACAACTTGAGGGTTTCCAAAAAGAATAGTATTTCCCAACAGGTGTGGTCACAGCAGCTGTGCAAGGAAACATAATACACGCGACAACATTCAATATTGTGTCATGCCTTCACAAATCATTCATACCGTGTGGAATGGGGAAACATGTTGACTTACCCGCGAGCGTGCAGCTTCAGACTCGCTGCTCAGATAGTTTCTTGGGCGACCACTCCTTTTCTATAAAACGGGGCGAAAACGTTTGTTAGTTGTATGGCAGTATCCCCGTGTGCAAGTCGATTCTTGGTTGAACGGGACAACATACCGAAGAGGGAGCAAGGCGGTAATCCTTCTCCTTAGCTGGTGTGCATAGTTCATCCGGCTGGAGTCCTCGAATGGAAGTGTTGCCTCAGTACTTCCTGGTTGGTGAAAAAGAAGAGCCCGGGAATTCTGGGACTTGTAGTTTGGAGATGGTATAATGACGGATTGAAATAGTGAGGGCTAGAAAAAGCCATTCAGGTTGGCTGACTTAAGCATTAGGCTTATAAATTTCAGATATTTCATTAAGTCCCCGCGTAGCGGTATTGAACTTCATTATAAGCATTGCTTCACGTTGTGACAATTTTGCATCAACGTCACCTCCCCTGGGGTCATTTTCAATTTTGGACAAAACTGTCCAACGCAAGTCCGTAATGTCATGTTTACACTTAGTCCAATGGTTGACTAGTGGGGCATTCTCCACCCCTCTGCGGATGCGCGATTTGTGTTGCGTTATCCTGTTCCTGATTTCCTGTGTTGTTTTGCCAATGTAGACTGAAGGGCATGGGCAAATGATTGCATATACGACGTTTTTTGATTTACAATTCGTAAAGGTCTCATGTTTCCAATGAGTGTTATCGAATGTAAAAACTGTGTCTTCAATGGTCTCAATGCAACAAGTGCATGTCCCGCACTTGTGATGTCCTTTAGGTGGGGGTAATCCAAAGAGGCTATGTAATGTGGGAGCCTTCGTCATTGGTAATGCTGCCCTAACCACGTAATTGGCCACACTTTTGTCCTTTTTGTACGCAAAAAGTGGTGGGGCTGAGAAATCCTCATGCAGGTTCTTTAGTAAATGCCAGTTGGACAAAATGAGCTTTCTGTGTAAATTAGCTGCCGGACAGAAAGTGGTGACGCAAACCATCCTTTTGACATCTGGTCTCATTCTTTTTTCTAACAACGTCTCACGAGGGGTCCACCACGCTCGTTTGAGTGAGTTTTTTAGTAGTTTTTTTGGGTATCCTCTCTGAATGAGTCGATTTTTTAAAAATTCAGCATGAATGAAGTACTCTTCTTTGCTCGAACAATTTCGATGGATTCTTAAAAACTGCCCATAAGGCAGATTTTGTTTCAAGCTGCGAGGGTGGTTGCTGTTAAAATGCAACGCTTTGTTCCTGTCGGAAGGTTTCCGAAATAGTGTTGTGCTTAAGTCTCCCTCAGAAGGTGCCACTTTCACATCCAAATAATTGATGGATTCATTTGATGCTGAGACAGAGAACTGGATGTCAATCGTTCTCGAATTCAACCAGCTTACGAATTGACCAAGGTCTTCATGTCCGCCAGTCCAGACCATGAATATATCGTCAATATATCGCATATAATGCGAAATGCTTCCACCAAAAGGATTAGTTTGGTAAATGAATTTCTCCTCAAATAACCCCATAAACATTATGGCTAGCTCCGGGGCAAAGGGGCAACCCATCGCCACCCCTTTGATTTGATAAAAAAATTCTGAATCAAACGTAAAAAAGTTCTTCTGTAGTGCAAACCGTGCTTGTTCTTGAGGGATCTGGGTGTATAGGGACACCACATCGAGTGTCACTAGGAGTTGACTGCAGTTCTCTGTCTCAGCATCAAATGAATCCATCAATTATTTGGATGTGAAAGTGGCACCTTCTGAGGGAGGCTTAAGCACAACACTATTTCGCAAACCTTCCGACAGGAACAAAGCGTTGCATTTTAACAGCAACCACCCTCGCAGCTTGAAACAAAATCTGCCTTATGGGCAGTTTTTAAGAATCCATCGAAATTGTTCGAGCAAAGAAGAGTACTTCATTCATGCTGAATTTTTAAAAAATCGACTCATTCAGAGAGGATACCCAAAAAAACTACTAAAAAACTCACTCAAACGAGCGTGGTGGACCCCTCGTGAGACGTTGTTAGAAAAAAGAATGAGACCAGATGTCAAAAGGATGGTTTGCGTCACCACTTTCTGTCCGGCAGCTAATTTACACAGAAAGCTCATTTTGTCCAACTGGCATTTACTAAAGAACCTGCATGAGGATTTCTCAGCCCCACCACTTTTTGCGTACAAAAAGGACAAAAGTGTGGCCAATTACGTGGTTAGGGCAGCATTACCAATGACGAAGGCTCCCACATTACATAGCCTCTTTGGATTACCCCCACCTAAAGGACATCACAAGTGCGGGACATGCACTTGTTGCATTGAGACCATTGAAGACACAGTTTTTACATTCGATAACACTCATTGGAAACATGAGACCTTTACGAATTGTAAATCAAAAAACGTCGTATATGCAATCATTTGCCCATGCCCTTCAGTCTACATTGGCAAAACAACACAGGAAATCAGGAACAGGATAACGCAACACAAATCGCGCATCCGCAGAGGGGTGGAGAATGCCCCACTAGTCAACCATTGGACTAAGTGTAAACATGACATTACGGACTTGCGTTGGACAGTTTTGTCCAAAATTGAAAATGACCCCAGGGGAGGTGACGTTGATGCAAAATTGTCACAACGTGAAGCAATGCTTATAATGAAGTTCAATACCGCTACGCGGGGACTTAATGAAATATCTGAAATTTATAAGCCTAATGCTTAAGTCAGCCAACCTGAATGGCTTTTTCTAGCCCTCACTATTTCAATCCGTCATTATACCATCTCCAAACTACAAGTCCCAGAATTCCCGGGCTCTTCTTTTTCACCAACCAGGAAGTACTGAGGCAACACTTCCATTCGAGGACTCCAGCCGGATGAACTATGCACACCAGCTAAGGAGAAGGATTACCGCCTTGCTCCCTCTTCGGTATGTTGTCCCGTTCAACCAAGAATCGACTTGCACACGGGGATACTGCCATACAACTAACAAACGTTTTCGCCCCGTTTTATAGAAAAGGAGTGGTCGCCCAAGAAACTATCTGAGCAGCGAGTCTGAAGCTGCACGCTCGCGGGTAAGTCAACATGTTTCCCCATTCCACACGGTATGAATGATTTGTGAAGGCATGACACAATATTGAATGTTGTCGCGTGTATTATGTTTCCTTGCACAGCTGCTGTGACCACACCTGTTGGGAAATACTATTCTTTTTGGAAACCCTCAAGTTGTCGGTTTGACTATTGGATTGAGGTAGGGAGCTTCAGTTGGACCCTGGCAGTTGATCCCTTGTTAAATTTACTTGTTTCTTGCTCTAAACCACCTTGCTCAAGCTAGTTATTTTTATTATTTCAGAACCAACACGGTCCTGAGGAGAACCCCACCAATTTGTAGGGGTTTGAAACGCGTCGACCAGTTTTTTCAGTCCCGCATCTGGTTACTATTATCACGTTGGAACAGTTATTGCATCAATTTGGGTTCACGAGTGACCTCGTGATAATTACAACGACATTGCAAAAATATGAAAAGAAATATTTTCCACTGATTTATTTTCCGATGCCTGGACACAGTGTTTCTTGTACTGTCATCTGTTTTGAATGGTCTGTGTATGAATGTATGGCCAAGTGTGTATGAAATGGTGTATTCATATGTTTGTATATATTGTATATAAAACTTATTTCATTGTTTATTTTGTATTTTCCATGCACGACGAATAATGTGCTGAAAAAAGAAAAAAAGAACGTTTGCAAAAATTAAATAAATTTGCATGGTTTAATAAGACTAACGGTTGTTTTCTGCTTCAATCAAAGCAACCATCATTGAAATCAGTCCGTTGAATTATTGAGACTCCAGTATTGGCTCTTGTGTTGGTTAATAGTATTAGTTGGACTCAGCCTTTCTGAGTAATGAGTCAAGGCCCTCTTTTGATTCTTTGTGATCAAGAAACAGGAATATTCTACCAGCATCAACGACCTTCATACCTTACTTAAGAAGTGGTATGATAAACAAATGTTAGACTTGGAGGAGTATCTGTTTCTGAAAACCACTAACCCTATACTACCTTGTTTCTACCATCTACCCAAGGTTCAGAAGGACATCAAGGAACCCCCAGGAAGACCTATAATTTCATCCATGGGAGGATTGACTGAAAATCTTTCGAAATTCTTGGATCACCACCTGTTTAATTTTGTACTGTCCCTAAGATCATATATCAGAGACACCACTGATTTCATTGAAAAGGTGGAACTGTTGGAGTGGCAATCATCTTATATCCTGATTACCCTGGATATCACAAGTTTATATACTTGTATTGACCATGAACAGGGGCTACACGCAGTGGAATATTTCCTGAGCAAAAGAGAACTCAAATATGCAATGCATAATAAGATGTTATTGGAATTCATTGCATTTTGTCTGCGCAATAATATCTTTCTCTTTCAGGACACTATGTATCGCCAACTCTCTGGTACGGCCATGGGTTCCTGCTTCGCCCCCAGCTATGCAAATCTTTTCGTTGGCTGGTGGGAGGAGCAGGTAGACTGGGCCCCCAGACTTGCCACATGGAACACCAAGGTGGTAACCTGGAGCAGATACATAGATGATCTGTTCCTGGTGTGGAATGGTACAGTTGAGGAAGCCAACCAATATATTCAATTGCTCAACGAGAACGACTATCATCTGAGATTTACCAGTGAAATCAGCAGGGACAGGGTCAATTACCTAGACCTAGAAGTTAGTGTCAGTGAGGGACGCCTTTGCACACAAATTTACCGCAAGCCCACGGCCGGAAATAGCGTCTTACACGCTTCTAGTGGCCATCCTCGTAAATTGATTAACAATATCCCATACGGGGAATTTTTGCTGTTAAAGCGCAACTGCAGCCAAAACACTCATTTTGAGAAAGCAGCTGGTGAATGCATGGAACGATTTATAACAAGAGGTTACAGTTCTTCTCTTCTTCAAGACACCCTTAACAGGGTTAGGAAAATACCACGTGCTAGTCTATTTGTCAAGAAGAAAGGCCCCGACATTGAAGGTAAATTCCCCATAATAACACCATATGCTGCTGACTCCTTCAAACTGCGATCCATTTTGTCCAAACATTGGCACATCTTAAAATCGGATCAGATCGTAGGGTCGGATATTCCCAACACACCACTTATTACATTCAGGAAGGCCAGATCTCTAAGAGATCAAATAGTCCATAGCTACTTGCCATCAATTAAGAAACCATTAGGAACTTTGAAAGACACCAAAGGCTTTTTCCCTTGTGGAAAATGCAAAGCCTGTGCTTCAAGTAAAAGGACACTGACATACCAAGTCCCGGGTAGAAAGGATGGGAGGAGAATAACAAAGTTTATGTCGTGTCACTCTGACTTTGCTGTCTATTGCCTAATGTGTCCCTGTCTGTTACGGTATGTTGGGAGTACCATTAATCCTGTCAAGTTGAGAATATTAGAACACATGCATGCCATTGCGAACAAAGACTTTACGTATCCGATGGCCCGACATTTCTCCTTGAAAAATAACAGTGACAGGAATCTTCTCAGATATTTTTGTTTGGACCAAGTCGAAGAGAATCCCAGAGGGGGCAATAGATTGCTCACACTCAGGAGACTTGAGTCCCGGTACATCATTGACCTGGAGACTAAAGCACCTGGAGGCCTAAATATGGGAGAAGAACTGGGCTCTCATTTGGGTTAACTGAGTGTATTACTGTGCTATGAGTTTTGTCTAGTTGAATACTGAGTCTCCAATAACAATTTTACAGTTTGATTATTTGTGCAATACTTTCTGGAAATGGTCTGAGTGTTTTTGTTTTTTGTTTTGTGATGGATGATATCATCACTACCGAGACCGAACTAGATGATTTGCTTTAGTTTTTGACCACATCGTAGTCTTGGCAGTCATTTTGGGCTGCAATTGCCGATCCACGGCAAGATTGTGTCCGACCTGACCACATTACAGTTTTGTGTTTATGTTGCAAGTTGGGTAATTCTCAACAACATATTGTTGTCTTGGCCATGAAATGTATTATGTTTATACAGTATTTGGTTTTGCTTTTAAGACAACAATTTAGCCGGTTCACGGCAGTATTAGGATGTGGCATACTTACTAGCAATCTAGTGTAATTTATGTTGAAGTTATACATTCCAAGATGGCGCCCCGCGCTGCGAACAAGAATTAGTCCTTTGTTTGTTTTGAAATGCCTTACAAACATTTATAATGGCGCTGCGCACGTCTTGTCAGATGAAAACATTGAGAAAGGGAGGGCTCTCCCGAAACGCGTCTGTCTTTTTGAATAAACTGCCCTGCTAAACGAACTGTGCCATGCTTGAGAGTGCTTATTCTTCCTGGAACCCGGCTGGGCATTTTCAGGATTTGGGAGCTTGGATATATATATATATATATATATATATATATATATATATATATATATATATATATATATATATATATATATATATATATATATATATATATATATATATATATATATATATATATGTATATTACCTACTGGCGGTCGCCAGTAGGTAGTTATAGTTAGGACCTAGTTTCCATAGGAAATGCTCAACATTCTATTTGGAATAACTTTGGCCCTGGTTGAAGAATCTTAGCGAATTTTTTAAAGAAGATGGCTCAGTCCGCTGCGCTCCTTCCCTAAAAGTTTGGGGGGGATTGATCAAGTGGGGGCTGAGATAAAAGGGGGGTCCCAAAACGTGTTTTCTCCATTTATTTTCCATAGGACCTTTAGACTCGGCTACAGGTCGAACGGGTGAATGGATTTATAAGAAATTTGGCAAAACTGTACAGTCCGGCTCGCAGATTATGCTTTTTTTGGAATGGTGTAAATCCGTTTAGTAGTTGTTGAGAAAATTAAAGTTAAAGTCAATTATATATCTATAGGCGCGCATGCGTGCGCGCACCCAAGTGGCTGCGCGTGAGCGGAATTTTTTTTGCTGCGTGACGTCTGTTAACGTTCGATTCGAAGGAAATCAGGAAGTGTTGACCGCCATTTTGTCACTGCGAGTAAAGATATTGTCATTTCAAAGCGTTGGAACATGGAAAGGGAAGAAGGTAGAGATTGTTTTGCTGCGTAGGTTTTCTCAGGGTGTGCAGTAAGGTCCTTAAAAGCGAAAATATATATATTTTTTTCTCGAAAAAGTTGCGGGGTGTGCGCACTCGGGCGCGCACACCTATTTTACAAAAGTGTGAAAATGGAGATAAATCAGAAGTTTGAGTGCTTTGATATAAGGTGGCTCTGAAAAGAGCCCTTGTGCTATTTGAGTTGTTTCTGCATTTATAAGTAAGTACCGATGCAGAGTTTGATATAATATTGTTGGCAGCATTTTGAAAGGAAAGACAGGGGCCCATTTTCTGGTTAACAGGTGACCAGGCCAACTTTTCACGCCAGGCCCATTCCTGCAAAGTCGACCGCCATTTTTAGGAGATCTGCAACCACCGGCAGTCACTGGGTTGCAGGAGCAGATGGACTCAAGCCTGTCGGGCGAAGCATCGTTGCACCGCCACAGTGGACGAGACCCTGCTGGGTGAGTGGAGCGTCGCTGTACCGCAACAGTGGGCGAGTCCTTTGCTGGGCTCGTGGAGCATCCCTATACCGCCAGAGTATGCGAACGCTTTGCTGGGCTCGTGGAGTGTCCCTATATTGCCACAGAGTACGAACCCTTTGCCGGGTGCATGGATCGTTGGGGGTGCAGCTGAGGGGCCTCCATCTGGGGAGGCTCGCCCGCGCCGCCTCTCCCTCCCAGTGGACCCCACGGCGTCTTGCTGACATTTGTTATGGCCGGACCAGGCGATGAAGAGAGGGGGAGGTCGGATATATATGAGTTATACTATTAGGTATGTCACATCCCCCTTGTGGCCTGCAAGGCACCGAAAAAAGAAGAGAATGGGAAGACAACTACATCTCGGGTCAGGCCCATGCCTTCTCTGGCCGATGGCGGCCAGCCGCTCTTTGACACGGCCCCAGGAACGGATCCCTTGGTTCATCCTGGGGACAGGCCTTGGCGTGTGGGTTCTCCTCCGGACTATTCGCGTAATGGTTCTCCACCCCAGGCCGTTGCCGACGGCTTTTGTAGACTTTCTGACGCTCAAAAACCCTACTAGAAAGCAGCCCAAAAGTAGCCCAACATTGCTACTTTGGGGAAGGAGGGGCTGCGCGCGAGCGGAATTTTTTTTTGCTGTGTGACGTCTGTTAACGTTCGATTCGAAGGAAATAAGGAAGTGTTGACCGCCATTTTGTCACTGCGAGTAAATGGTGCTCCACATTGTAAATGCGGCACACCATGGGTGGCAGAGCAGCGGTGCACATTAACTGGTGCATCTCTGGGGATGCGCCAGTTAACATAAATCTGCTCCTTTACATTTAAGTATGAGCAGGGGACACAGAGTTGGTGAAGCTTATCGAAGGTTAAAAAGAGATGAGTCCTGTTCACTGAAAACTTGGACATAGGACTCACCTCCTCAGCATCGCTGGACATGGCTAAATAATAGCTGCAAAATGTAACTGTTGTTAAACAATTTTACTATTATAGTGTCTGAGATTTGTCTCTTACTCTGCAACATCTCATTGTTGTTCTCTTTCTTTAAAGATAAGGACATTAACCATGAGTGATAATGAGCAATCAGTTGGTCTCGATCTTATTGTTGAACATGTCATTGAAACGTCAGTGGAAGTGGAACCCTTAGATGATTTAAATCCTGAGGATGATGAAGAACATGATGAGGATGCCGATTTGTCAGAATTGTATGACATAGGGTGGGAAGCTGAGGTGCTTCAGCATATGGAACTATAAACATTTATTTTTCAAATTTACTGGAAATAAAAAGTGAAAATGTAAACCGTTTCATTTAAAATTAAACATAACTTGAAAAACAGGTTATGTGTAGTGTCTTTAATAAAATAGTCAAATATGCTCATAAAAATATTTCTAAACCAATGAAAAGCCTTAACAAGTCACATGACCTGTTATGCTTACGTTACGCGCTCCGCGCCGCGCCCCGGATTGTTGGTCATTCAAACTGAGGCTGGCGTCAGCATGAGAGCGCCAACGTCTCGTGGCTACGCCATTCAGAAAATATTGTTGGCAGCATTTTGAAAGGAAAGATCTGCAACCACCGGCAGTCACTGGGTTGCAGGAGCTGATGGACTCAAGCCTGTCGGGCGAAGCATCGTTGCACCGGCACAGTGGACGAGTCCTTTGCCAGGTGCATGGAGCGTTGCTGCACCGCAAGAGTGGACGAGTCCTTTGACGGGTGCGTGGAGCGTTGGGGGTGCAGGTGAGGGGCCTGCACGTGGGGAGGTGGGAGAGGCTCGTCCGCGCCGCCTGTCCCTCCCAGTGCACCCCACGGCGTCTTGCTCACATTTGTTATGGCCGGACCAGGCGATGAAGAGAGGGGGGGGGTCGGAGGCATATGCAAGACATCCCCCCTCGTGGCCTGCAAGGCGCCGAAAGATTATCGTCCGCGCCGTCTCTCCCTCCCAGTGTACCCCACGGCGTTTTGCTGACATTTGTTATGGCCGGACCAGGCGATGAAGAGAGGGGGGGGGGTCGGAGGCATATGCAAGACATCCCCCCCTCGTGGCCTGCAAGGCGCCGAAAGAGGAAGAGAATGGGAAGAGAACTACATCTCGGGTCGGGCCCATGCCTTCTCTGGCCGATGGCGACCGGCTGCTCTTTGCCACGTTCCCAGGAACGGATTCCTTGGTTCATCCTGGGGACAGGCCTTGGCGCATGGTGTCGCCTCCGGACTATTCGCGTAATGGTTCTCCATAGTTGTTTTAATATATTTTTGTTCAAGAATAAAAACGTTTTAATCTGTTATTTTGCTGTCGTGTGGTATATTTCTAATATTTGTCGCTCTGATGTCGTTTCCCCTCCCAAATGGAACATGTGATTGTAATCTACAGCCGGACATTCCGACAGGACATGAGAGCAAAAGGGGGGGGGTCAGATCTGAAGTTGGGCAGGCGATAAGATCACGTTTTGCTATGTAGGGCTATCTATGTTCGTGATGGGGCCTAAAAGGGGGCAAGATGGCGTCGAGCTCGGTTTCTCTCATTAGTTTCACTAGTTTCATATTTCTCATGAGGGGTTGTTCCTAATGTTTCTATTTTAGCAAGGTCAAAAAGAGATCCTATCAGTGGCCTATTGATTTTGTTCGATTCCTTTTGTTTTCTCTAACGAGTTTTAAGTTAAAGTTTGCTAGTACGATACAGCAGCTAGTCCGCATTTTATATATATGTCTTTTTTATTAGGGGTGTTTTCCGGTGGAGTCGGACGATCTACCTCTAATAAACGGTAAGTGTTCCTCTGAAGGAATGCGTCTTGAAAGTGGCTGACTGTAATGTATGATATTTCACTCAGTGACTTTCAGGCCCATGCTGTTTCAAAACTGTGCATGTGTTTGAAGCAGGCGTAGGTATTGACGCAGCATAGAAACTACTAGGAACCAATTGGAAGTGTTGTTTTCAAGTCACATGACTTCACATGCGCGTCTCAGGACGTGTACGCGGTGATAGTATCTGGTTGGAAGTAGCGGTCCAATTTCAAAACGTGAAAAGGAGTAAATCGAAACATATCCGGATTTAATATATCTTCTGAGTAGTATAAGTTCTATGGTGGGTGTATGAAGAAATTTAATAAGTTGCAATCGCGAACTTTTCCCGAAATATATATATAGGCGGTTGCGCGCACACGGTCGCGCAAGATCGAAAGCCGATAAACGCCCTTTATAATATGCTCCTGGAGCTGTTTTTGGAAAGTTCAAATTGCAAAGTTTTCATGAAATATATAGGCAGGTACGCGCACTCGGTCGCGCACGAAAGCCTGGAAATGCGATATCCATTTTATTGACAACTGTTGCTGAGAGTGCGCACACCGGGTCGCGCACGAAAGTTTAGTAAGGCTATTTTTATTTACAGACAAATTTTAATGGGTTTAAAAAAAGGCAAGGTACAGACTTTCGAATTCTGTATCGCTTTACAAGGAGTCTCTATGCAACTTGAACAGTGAAGAAAACGGCTTGTTTTCGAAAAAAATATTGCCAGAACTTTATTGCCAAAAGTATAGGTTGCATACACGACATTTTTCTGAATTAGCATTTTAAAAACCAATGAAATTCACAGAAAAAACCATAGGTTTTACACACGTTATAGTTAGGAAGTAGCATTTAAAAAACCTATGAAATTCACTGAAAAAACCATAGGTTTGACACATGTTATAGTTAGCTGGAAATTTTACTGACATAAAACCAATGAAATTCCACGTTATAGTTAGTTGGACTCACTATAACTTGCGCGTGCAATGCACTGCTGATGACGTCACATATTACATCACTCATGACATGGTCAGTGACATCACTCATGACATCACTGATGACACCATCCAGTGAATATGTGTCTTTCTGAAAAATAAATATTAGTGAGTTATGTTTAAATATTTAAATATATATATTAGTGTTTCACTTTGTGTATAAGTGGCTACATGTGTTGGTAAATAGCTACATGCGTATGTATATGGGTTATTAGATATTTTTATTAGTATCAGTATGAGTGTCTATATGGTTTGGTGGGGGTATTACTTAGCACATAGATGCATGAGTGACTGACTCTCTGTTTGTATGTGTTTTGAAGACAGCATATGTACAGGACTGTATGGGTGGATGAGTGTCTATATGTGTTTGTTAGTGAGTGAATGACTGTCTCACTAGTGTCTTTATCAGTAACTACATATGTTTTAATCTAGTATATATGAATATTGATGTATATAAGTGAGTATATGTGAGAGTAAGAGATTGTAAGAGTTCCTGTTTAAATAAGTATGTGTTTCTATAAGTGATTGTTTAAGAGAATAAATATGTGTAATTTTCAAACGAAGTACGGTGGAAGTGTGTGTATAACTCTATATTCAAATAAATGGATGTTCAATAGTTTATTTGCACGTGTGAATATGTGTGTGAGTAACTTTTGGATGACTGTCGGTGTGTAACAGGATGTATAGGTGTATCACTTCATATGATGAGTGAGTATATGTATGAGTGACTATATAGAACTGTTGGTGAATGAGTGGATGTGTATATAGATAGTGGAATTACTGAATTGCTTGTTGTAACTGATATAGGTATCTCCATTTTTTTTAAATTTCAGTTTCTATTTTTGAATATGTGTCTCAAGGGTTACATTACAGTGAAAGGAGGTCTGTCACTATGTCACAAGGATGGTGTCATCAGTGATGTCACTGACCATGTCATGAGTGATGTAATATGTGACGTCATCAGCAGTGCATTGCACGCGCATGTTATAGTGAGTCCAACTAACTATAACGTGGAATTTCATTGGTTTTATGTCAGTAAAATTTCCAGCTAACTATAACATGTGTCAAACCTATGGCTTTTTCAGTGAATATATATATATATATATATATATATATATATATATATATTAAACAACAGCAATTTTTCATCACAAACCACCGGCAAGGCAGCTGAACAGAAAAACCACGCGAGTCCCAATCTTCATTTGGCAATATTTAATGGAGAGGCAAGTTCATCAAATCTGACGCGTTTCGGGCGTCCGCCCTTGGTCACAGATCGTCAGGCAAGTAAAGGAACATCCCTTTTAAAGGGTCCATTGCACAAATTCAAATTACCATTTTTTTCTTTTTGCAACACCATGTGATTAGAAGTGTTAAAACTAAGAACATACTACATGTATTCGACATAGCTAGTCTGTTTTCCAAACCATCATTTGATATATATATATATATACAGTTGAATAAAAAGGAGGTATTAATGCATTATTCACATTTTGTTGCCAAAGTTTACACTGACATTTACATATTTATAAAATTGTGAATTATGTCGTTATTTTAGAATTCAATATCAAACAAATGTTGATAACGCCCATTTGTGGTGGCACATGATACCCGCATAAATGCGCTTGTATATTTAATTGCAAAAAGACAACATGGTGTAACCACTGATCATATGTCACTGAAAAGTGCAATGTGCGTAGAAAAAGTGCAAATGCATATGTGCAAATAACGCCACCTAATCTGTGCAAATATAGCATATAAATAAATATAAATACTTATGAATGCTTTAAAATCATCTAGGCTTTCCAATTCATAAAACCTGATGTTACGACATCACTTATATATTATAGCCAACAACCACCATCAATAATTAATTTGACAGACCTACAACTCTCCACTGAAGAAGAGCAGATACTCAACTTGGGCCTGTCATTTTGCCCAGAAGCTGAGTTTAATTATGTTCAAACTCGCATCGACATCTTCAAGTTTGCTAGGCTTTTGAAACTAAAGAAACATTTTACTATGAACCCGAGCTCGAGGAGTGGAGTCTTGAACCCTAGGATCAATGAGAGTACATTTGGAGAATTGAATGTACAGGATATGGACCTCATGTTAGACTTTCATCCTTATATTGGAACAGATGGAAATGATGTGGATGTGAATCTTGAGGAGCAGGAACCATCTGAACCTTTGGAACTTTTGAGCCACGCAGATGAAGTGGCAAGAACCGAAGGACTGACCATTAATGCCAGCGACCCGACTGGTTTTCGTCCTAGATCTCGCTACATCCCTTATACTGCACGTGATAACATTGATATTTTCAATGAACTGGTAGTAAATGATTTAAAAAACCTGGAAAAATGTACCAGTGTGTGCAATAAAAAATTCAGCAAGCAAGAAAAAGCCCAGGCAACCCTTATTGAAAAAATCAAGCAGACTGAGAATTGTATTGTTCGAAATGCTGATAAGGGTGGGAACGTAGTTCTCTGGGATAGGCAGAAATATATATCTGAAGCCTATAAACAACTGAATAACAGAGCTTGCTATGTGAGGATTAAACAAGAAATCATGTTTAACAGTTATGCACATTATAATCCAGATCTAGAAAATTGGTACAGTCAATCTTTGATCACCCATGACGAGTTGAAATTTTTGAAGATATCTAACCCAGTCACTCCAGTGTTTTATTTGCTCCCAAAGGTGCATAAGGATGTACACAACCCCCCGGGTAGGCCGATTATTTCTGCCATGGGTAGCGGGTTGGAAAACACATCCAAATTCATTGATTCATTTCTTAATCCCCTAGCATCACAATTACCCTCATATATTTTGGACACAGGGGATTTTTTGAAATCCATCTACGACATGCCCTGGGAGGATGATCTGATTCTGGTAACCATCGATGTTACCACATTGTACACAAGCATTAAACACAGCGATGGGTTGAACGCCATCAGACACTTTTTAGGAACAAGACCAATCAAATTGTGGGCCCATACGCAGATGTTGTTGTCAATGGTTGCAACCTGTTTGAAGAATAATTTCTTCATTTTCAATAATGAACTGTTTCCTCAAACCTGTGGTACTGCGATGGGCACCTGCTTCGCCCCCAGCTATGCGAATTTGCATGTGGGCTGGTGGGAGGAGCAGGTGATCCGGAAGCAGTACCAAACAGAATGGGAGAATAACATCCTCCATTGGAGTCGTTTTATTGATGACTTATTTGTTGTCTGGAAAGGCTCCATGTTAGATCTTAACCTCTTTCTGGCTAGAATACAGCAGAACAGCTTGAACCTTAAGTTCACCAGTACCACTAGCACTGAGTCTGTCAACTTTTTAGACCTTACTGTTTATGTAAAAGATAGTACAATACAAACCAAGATATATAGGAAAGAGACCTCTGGAAACACTGTGCTACATGCCAGTAGCTTCCATCCGACATGCCTGGTTAACAGTATCCCCTATGGGGAGGGTCTTGGAGTCTTGAGAAATTGTAGTGACTCACAAGACAGAGAAAATGCTTTAAGTGATTTACAGCAGCGCTTCAAGCAGAGAGGGTACAGTGATAACTGTCTGAAGACATCTTTTAATAAAGTCAGACAGAAGACCAGAGAGGAGGTTCTTTTCAAAGACAAAAAGATGAAGAAACAGGAAATGAATGAGTGCAGGGTAATCACGAATTACAACAAGTTGCATGGCTCTGTAAGGAAGATCTTAAGCAGGCATTGGCATGTCATTAAAAATAACCCAATTATTGGTCCTGCTTTAACCACCAGACCTCTGATTACCTTTCGAAAGGCAAGATCTTTCAAACAAATGTTAGTCAAAACTACACTGACTAAGATAAAAAAGAAGAAAACTAAAAGTAAGATGAGTGATTGGTTGGCCAGAAAGGATGGGTTCCTTAAGTGCAGAAAATGCAAGGCTTGTGAGCATGGGAAAAATACCAGTACATACAAACCAGGCCTCTCAAATAGAATGAAAAGAATTAAAGGTCAATTTGACTGCAAAACGGAGTTTTCGATATATGTTTTATGCTGTGGATGTAATCTACAGTATGTTGGTAGTACAATTAAACCCGTCCACCAACGGATACTACAGCATTTGAGGGCGATAAAAAATGCTGACAGGTCATACCCAGTCGCCCGACACTTCGAAAAATTCCATGAGAAAAATGTGAGCAGTCTATCTTACTTTGTAATTGATTCTGTGCCCTTGAATGAGAGAGGGGGGGATAGGGTGAAAAAACTACGCAAACTGGAGTCATGGTACATAGTTGAACTAAACACTAAAAGCCCGTATGGATTGAACATTGAAGAAGATCTATACACTCACCTATGAATTGTTTTTATGACTTTAAAATCATTTTTTGTGGTTTACCTGACTTCCTGCTTAGCAAAGTTCATTTTCTCCAGGAGTAAAGTTGTAGTAATACACAGGATTGCTTTTTTAGATGTGTTCGTACAGTAATTGCATAGAACTAATTGGGTTTGCCCACTTGGGCTTTATTTCTTGAAAAATATCTAGTGATTCTTTTAAGCACAAGGGAATATCAATTAGATTATATTGATTTTGGGTATTGATTATTGACCATGAATTGCCAATAGGAGCGGTACTGGTAAATCAAAAAAAGCCCACTTGGGCTGAATTAGGTTTCCATGGAACTGTGTTAATGTCCCTAAATGGGATAGAGGATTGGATATACAAAAAGGATTCATTTATTGTTTCTTATCCATTCTTTCACTGTTATTTACCACTTTAAATAGAGGCTTTATTTATGTAATTTGCACTTTGATACATTTATCCAAATGACACAGAGTATTACGCTATTCTTTCAATGTTGTGCACGAAGAGAATCCATGTAAATAACTCTTTTAGCTCTATGATTTTGTTAATCACGTGATGCATCACGTGAGTACTGAGCACTTTAAATGTTTGTATGTTTTGAAATGAAACTTTATCGTGACCAAGCCTGCTGGGTCAGGCGAAACGCGTCGTAAGCGACTGATGGAATAAAGAGAAAGTTCTTCTACTACGTGTGTCGTCTCCTTCGAAAACTAGTTCGAGGTTTTGAGCGCCTTATATATATATATATATATATATATATATATATATATATTACCTACTGGCGGTCGCCAGAAGGTAGTTATAGTTAGTATTTTTTTCAATGCAAAATCTCAAAATTCTATTTGGAATAACTTTGGCGCCGGTTGACGAATCTGCCTGAAAATTTCCTCAAATTTGACTCGCGGAGCTCCGGTCCTTCCTTGAAAGTTTGGGGGGATTCGTCAAGCGGGGGCCGAGATAAAAGGGGGTCCCAAAACGTGTTTTCCCCATGTTAATTTCCATTGGGCGGTCAAACTCACTTTTAGCCCGAACGGCTGAATGGATTTCCACCAAACTTGGCAAAATTGTAGGGACTGGTAGCCCGATGTGCCTTTGCTATGTCTCAAGGTATGTGCTCCAGTGGATTTTGAGTAATTTAGGTTCAAAAAAATATATACATCTATGGCCGCGCCCCGGTGCGGGGAGCGCAGCGGGCGCGACAAGCGAGGTACGCACAGAAAGCTGATTGGCTCTCGGGTGTCTGTAAACATTCGAAACAGTCCAGACCGGCCGCCATCTTGTGTCTCGGTAGGATAGAGACACAAGAGGTGGACAAAAAAGGGGGAAATGACCATAAGGGGGCAGGGTGGTCCCCCCTGACTCCCTAGGTATTATGTGGGAGCGCCTGGTACGCACACCGGGGAGTGGACCGGGGAGCGGCCCATGGGGAAAGAAGAATGACAGAGTTATTAAAAAATGTAGCCTTTTTTTATAAATTGGAGGTAGTTCTAAAAAGAACTGTTTTTTTCTTCTTTTTGTTGCTTTATTTTTTTTGTGTTTTTGAAACATTTTGTATTTTTTTTGGCATTTATGAACTATTTTATATTTTTTTGTTATTTTTATGGGGAGAAACGAAAAAACAGGGAATTGAAAATGGCTCAACTGGAGCAAAAAAAAAAAAATAAGAAAAAATTAGGGGTTTTTGGGGCATTTGTGGTTGTCCCCAGCAAGGACGATAAGCTTTATGCTCAGTTCACCATAGGAGATGGTCTTACCACAATGGATACATGTTATACGGAAATCCGCAAACCGTGGCTGAATGCAAGGGATCGTCTCCCTTGCTCTGGTCCCGATGGAGTGGGTTGCTTTCTTTTGGAGGTGGTGCTTGAAGATTGGGGAGGGTTACTGGCCAGTTCCATCATCTCTGCAGCAGAATAGTTCATCGGATGCTTGCGCTGCATGTGGCGAATCATGGTGTTGTTTCCAAAAGAGTATTTTTTATTAGGGTTCCCCCGGAAAGTTCCATGCCACAGATTAGGCAAGTCACCTTGGCCGCATTGACTTTTTCTTGCCCTCTGGGATCGAAAAAAACTCCCATACAATATGTGGTTTTGGCTGGTATGGGGTATTGTGTTCTTGCAGCCATCTTCTCCTCCCCTCCTCCTCCTCCTCCTCATCCTCCTCCTCCTCCTCCTCCTCTTGTTGACCACCAATGTAATCTTGTGGTGGTCCTCTTGGTGGTGGTGGTGGTGGTGCAGATGCTCCAGCTGCTGCTGCTATTGAAGCCATTTCAAAGTACAAAATATACTTCAAAGATTGCAAAACAGGTCTTCCTAAGTCAAAGGACAAAGTCAGAATAAGGAAAAAAGGTGGGGTCTTTCATCATTTAAAAAAAAAAAGGCCTGAACCAATGAGAAGTGTTATTTTCAGGTCACACGACCAGGGATTTCATCATTATGAAGCCAAAACTGTACTGCACCAATAAAAAGTGTTATTTTCAGGTCACATGACCGACGCGCTTACGCGGCGCGCGCCCCCAGGCGCATCGCGTAAGCGCGTCACATGTTTACGTTGCGCAATCGTATGCACTCGAATGCTTCCGGGTGCGCTTATGCCGTGCGTATCACGTGGACGCGGCTACGCGATACGTCACGATGATGTTTTCGTTCGCGGCAATAGCGCTAATGGGATGCTCTCCGGAGCGCGCCCTGGGGCACTTCAAAAGACTACCCATTCCGGGGCGCTCACCAGGGCGCGCCCCGGGAGCGCTCCAGGGTAAAAAAAAAAAAAAACATCTACATTAAAAACATTTTTTAAATACAAATAAAAGATAGGATTCATTCATTTTCAAAAATATTACATTTTATAGCTATAGACATTTGCTATTAACAAAATTTTGAAATTCAAAGAAAAAAATATAGGTTTGGGGCCTTATATATAGTTAGGAATTAGCATTTAAAAAACCTATGAAATTCACTGAAAAAACCATAAGTTTCACATCCGTTATAGTTAGGAATTAGCATTTAAAAAACCTATTAAATTCACTGACAAAACCATAGGTTTCACACCAGTTATAGGTAGCTAGAAATTTTACTGACATAAAACCATTGAAATTCCACGTTATAGTTAGTTGGACTCACTATAACTTGCGCGTGTAATGCACTGCTGATGACGTCACATACATGTGTCTTTATGATGGGCCAATCTTATGTTGTATTCATTAGTATTCAGTTGCTCCACAAATTTTTCAGCTTCTACATCACTCCCACTCCATACCACAAACAGGTCATCTATGTACCTGAGCCACACCTTGACTTTCTTAAAGGTGAAAATTTTGTGGAGCAACTGAATACTAATGAATACAACATAAGATTGACCCATCATAAAGACAGATGTAAGGTGGAATATCTAGATGTTGAGGTAAGGGCGGAAGGTGATCGATTGGCAACAAAATTGTTCAGAAAAGAAACTGCAGGCAACAGTGCCCTCCATGCTCTTAGCAGCCACCAGACACTCTGAAATGGAGCATCCCCTACGGGGAACTGCTAAGAGCAAGGAGAAATTGTTCCAATACAGAAGAGTACAGACAAGAAAGTGAAAATATGATACAGAGATTCAGGGAAAGGGGTTACCCCAAATGGGTCCTAGATAGGGCCCTATCCAAAATGGAAAACGTAACAAGAGAGAGCACTTTGACATCAAGAGAGAATGAAGGCAAAGAAAAAGAAAATGAGGCTACCAGAGTAATCCTAACCTATAATAGGGGGTCTCAAAAGATAAAGAAAATAATTGCGAGAAATTGGAATATCTTGAAAAGTGATCCTATCATTGGCCCTGAAATGAGTGCCAGACCAGCAATTACTTACAGAAAAAGTCATAGTCTGAGGGACATAATTACGAAGGGAGATATCACAGACTACAAGGATAGGAACCAACATAACCTTGTAGGCTTCTTCCCATGCGG
Source organism: Lissotriton vulgaris (assembly GCF_964263255.1). Classification (NCBI taxonomy): domain Eukaryota; kingdom Metazoa; phylum Chordata; class Amphibia; order Caudata; family Salamandridae; genus Lissotriton; species Lissotriton vulgaris. The sequence continues at coordinate 37,571 of NW_028250650.1, read as the reverse complement.
GCACTGTAGAGCCTGCAAATATAGCCCAATGAGAAAGGACTTTGATACTCCTCATGGCAAGACTAATAGGAAGATGAGTCAATTTCTGACTTGTAGCTCAACACATGTGGTATACGTGCTTGAGTGTCCATGCAAGAAAAGATATGTAGGCAGCACGACAGTCATGGCCAAAAATAGAGTGATGCAGCACTTAAGGGCAATTACAAACAGGGATCCCCAATACCCCGTTGCGAGACATTTTGCCCAACATCACAAATCAAATTGCAATTTGCTAACTTACTTTGCAATAGAACAGGTAAGGCAAAACCAAAGAGGGGGTAACAGAGAGGTACAGTTGAGAAAGAAGGAATCCAAATGGATCCTGGAATTGGAAACATGACAGCCGAATGGGCATAACGACCATGAAGAGCTATCAGTTCACCTGTACGATTCCTAAACCTGACTAGGGAGCAAGAATACTGTATCAATTGAAATGTATGATATCTGAATAGATGTATGTTTATCATGTTTTAAGAGGTTCTGTCCTATTGAAACTGAAAAAAAGCTTGAAAATGTATATATGTTTTTAATCAAAACTTTAGCACAATTGTAATTATTTGTTTGTTTTACTCTAACAGGTAGAATCAAGATGCTCAGATTAGGGAGCACGTGCACTACACGAGCAATTGAACCTGTCACCCAGAGGATTTCACGAGAGAATAGAGTAGAAGACTTTGTCACTTAGTAATGTAAAGATTTATTCACTTAAGCTCACGTTTTTTCACTATATGTTTTTAACAAGCACTCCCCAGAGACATTGGACCCTTTTTAAGCCACTAGGCGAAAGAAGAAGGGTAATGAAAAGTACTAGCGCATTTAGCCACTGTGGCGAAAGAATAACGAATAAGAAAGCAAAGTAAATGTACTTAACTGCAATAATGATCAAAGTTGTATTTGTAAAGTGAGACACCAGGGTTAAAACAAGAATGTAATACATATACACTCCAAGATGTCAGCCAAAATGAAATGTGCAGTCCTGTTTCTATAGCCAGCACGAACTGTGTATGTAAATGGTGGAGAGCTGATGGATTGTTGTGTGAGCAAGGGAGCAAAAGCTTCCGAAACGCGTAACAGCAATAAAGCTACACTGTGTACTATCCTGTTTCTGAGCGTGCGTTATAACTTGGAAGTTATTTGAAAATTGAATGGCTGGCGGGGCTCTGCCAGTGTAACGCGCCACCAGACTACGGGAGGTTCCCCCGTGAACGAGCCGTGAAGAATAAGCATTTATATATATATATATATCCAAATTATTGCCTCCGTGAAGAAACAACGAATTTGAATTTTGAATTTGAATTTAAAAACATTTATTGAGCGCACTTATACCCAGCGGTTTCATGGCGCTTTAAGGACTACGACCAGTGGCAACAGCAGAAGGACAGACTAGGCAGCGAAGGCTCTGGAGAATAAGAATGTTTTCAAATTTTTCCGGACCTCCAAATAGGAGGATGAGGTTCTGAGTGTCATAGGAAGGGAGTTCCAGAAGACAGGTGCAAGGGCCGCGAATTTCGCTTCGCCTGCTTTCTTTTTCTTGAAACGGGGTGTAGCCAGGAGTGCCATATGGGTGGAGCGGAGTTCTCTACCCGGCAAATAGGGCCTGATGGCTGAGTAAATAAACTCAGGGGCGGTGCCCATCCTGGCCTGAAAAGTGAGGCAACCTAGCTTGAATTGGGCCCGCTCTCTCACAGGCAGCCAGTGCAGCGACTTCAGCAGTGGGGTAACCCGGTGGAATTTGGGTAGCCCCTGGATCAGGCGGGCAGCCTGATTTTGCACTAGTTGCAGGCGGTGTATAGCGTAGGCCGGCGCGCCATTATAGATTATATTCCCATAATCAAGGCGCGAGAGCACCATTGCCATCACAATTATCTTATGTGCAGGGAGGGAGAAAAAGCGGGATATTTTCCTAATTGTCCGGAGGGAGAAGAAACAGGAAGATACCACCGAGCTGACCTGGGTGTGTACAGATAGTTGAGAAATGAGGAAGATTACGAGGGTTTTAACTTTAGGGACCGGGAGTGGGGGGACACCAAGTGAAGGGAGCCAAAAGGAGGGGGACCAGGGGCTGCAACCACCTCCTGTCAAGACCAGCTCTGTCTTGTCAGGGTTGAGTTTGAGGTGGTTGCAGTTCATTCCGTTCTGAATGAATAACATAACGGTTTGAAAGTTCTGGGCAGAAGAAGGGGAGTGGGAAAGATAAAAAATTAGCTGGAGGTCATCGGCGTAGTTGAACACGGTGACCTCGAGCTGCTGCAACATAAAAATGAGGGGATAGATGTATAAATTAAACAAAAGAGGGGATAAAGAAGAGCCCTGGGGGACGCCACACTCCACCTTTCATGAAGGGGCAGCGAAGCCAGCGAGATGGACAGCCTGTGCCCTGTCGCACAGGAAAGATTTAAGCCAAGAGAGGGCTGAGCCCTCTATGCCCGCCGCCCTGACACGGGTGAGGAGGATGGAGTGATCCACCGTGTCAAAAGCGGCGGACAGGTCCAGCAGGACAAGGGCTTGCGAAAGGTTGGTGTCAATACCCTCGCGGAGTCCGTCCATCACTGAGATCACTACCTTCTCCGTGGAGTGCAGAGGTCGAAAGCCCGCCTGACAGGGAGAGAGGCAATGGTTTGCCTCCAAATAGGTGCTCAAAGTGCTGGTGACATGTGTTTCTAGGACCTTTCCCAAATAGGGCAAAAGGGAAATGGGGCGGTAATTGGATGGGGATAGGGGATCAGTGCCAGCTTTTTTTAGAATCGGGATAATGACCGCTGATTTGTGGGAGCTGGGGATAACACCGTTACTTAATGAATCATTGAGGAAAGTGAGGGGGGGGGGTAGGGCATGCCGAGAAGATCTCTCTTAGGACGTGGGCGGGACCAAAATCCAGGGGGGAACCCGACTTCACCCGTCGGAGCAGAGGAAGAAGTGAGTCCTTGGTCAGCAGGGGGATACTAGCCAATTTAGAGGCAATTAGAGGGGGGGAAGTATTGACAAATGTTGACGAAGGAGGTGGGATGTTAATTTTGATCTGCGCGACCTTCTCGATGAAAAACTCATTGAGCGAGTTGCACAGATGTTGGGAGGGGGGAATCTTGCCCGTTGCTCTGTCGGATGCTGCCAGTTCATGAACGGTAGCAAAGATCTCTTTGGACTGGGACTCCGCCGCTAGTATCCTGCCTGAGTAGTATTCTGTCTTAGCTTCGAGGATGCCTTTTTTATAAGTCTGTAGGACAGAGAGGTATACAGATTTTAGTGAAGGACAATAGGCTCTCCTCCAGGCTCATTCAGCTCTCCGTGCAGCTAATTTTTTCACCTTGAGGTCAGAGTTGAACCACCTGTTAGCTGCATGGGCCCGTTTGACCGTGATCCGTCTCAGGGGGGCGAACTCATCGCTCGTTTAAGTCAGCCAGTTATTGATGGTTACCAGTTGAGCTGGGGCAGCAAGACCTGAGAGGTCGGGACTGGTCTTGGACAAGGACGAGCAGAGGGACGGCATGTCGGCTTTGCCCCATTTCCTGATCCAGGTGTTCTTGGGTGTTCTCTTAACTTCGGGGGCTAGGGCAAGGGAAAATGAAATAAGTGAGTGGTCCGACCAGGGACAGGGAGAAATTATGGGGGGAGTTGTGGGGACTGGCGCTGCATGCAGTTCCGCTCTAAAAGTCCAATGCTTCCTTCCCATTGGAGGACATCATCGTACAAGCACCACCCAACGCCTTCTGCAGCCTCCAGTGTGTGCGCAATCGGCGGGGCGCCGTGGCAATACTCCGGGCCTCACCGTGAAGTCACAGTCCCATTCAGGTCAGAATTACGATCACCCGTGGCATGCAGCAATCCAAGCCCATAACGATCCCTCGATCTACCTCCAAAGTGTTCCACAAATGAGCTTGGGTTGTCAGGGCGGGTCACCTCCATTGCGCTGTGGCCTCGCAAAATATATCCAAATTATTGCCTCCGTGAAGAAACAACGAGGGACTCAGCGGGCAGTGCTTCAGGTAAGTTTATTGCAACAGTTCTTATGTGGCATGACGCGTTTCGGGAAGTCGTCCCTCTTCATATGCCTTCACTCCCTGTACTGGCGCTGCACGCAGTTCCGCTCTAAAAGTCCAATGCTTCCTTCCCATTGGAGGACATCATCGAACTGCATGTCCCAGCATCCCTCTGGCTGGATGACGGTAACCGCTGCCAGTGATTCAAACAAAATGTTTTCTCCGGGCTGTTGTAACCTTCAAGCACCACCCAACGCCTTCTGCAGCCTCCAGTGTGCGCGCAATCTGCGGGGCACCGCGGCAATACTCCGGGCCTCACCGTGAAGTCACAGTCCCATTCAGGTCAGAATTACGATCACCCGTGGCATGCAGCAATCCAAGCCCATAACGATCCCTCGATCTACCTCCAAAGTGTTCCACAAATGATCTTGGGTTGTCAGGGCGGGTCACCTCCATTGCGCTGTGGCCTCGCAAAATATATCCAAATTATTGCCTCCGTGAAGAAACAACGAGGGACTTGGCGGGCAGTGCTTCAGGTAAGTTTATTGCAACAGTTCTTATGTGGCATGATGCGTTTCGGGAAGTCGTCCCTCTTCAGAAGCCTTCACTCCCTGTACAGGCCCTGCACGCAGTTCCGCTCTAAAAGTCCAATGCTTCCTTCCCATTGGAGGACATCATCGAACTGCATGTCCCAGCATCCCTCTGGCTCGATGCTGGTAACCGCTGCCAGTGATTCAAACAAAATGTTTTCTCCTGGCTGTTGTAACTTTCAAGCACCACCCAACGCCTTCTGCAGCCTCCAGTGTGTGCGCAATCTGCGGAGCGCCATGGCAATACTCCGGGCCTCACCGTGAAGTCACAGTCCCATTCAGGTCAGAATTACGATCACCCGTGGCATGCAGCAATCCAAGCCCATAACGATCCCTCGATCTACCTCCAAAGTGTTCCACAAATGAGCTTGGGTTGTCAGGGCGGGTCACCTCCATTGCGCTGTGGCCTCGCAAAATATATCCAAATTATTGCCTCCGTGAAGAAACAGCGAGGGACTCGGCGGGCAGTGCTTCAGGTAAGTTTATTGCAACAGTTCTTATGTGGCATGACACATTTCAGGAAGTCGTCCCTCTTCAGATGCCTTCACTCCCTGTACTGGCGCTGCACGCAGTTCCGCTCTAAAAGTCCAATGCTTCCTTCCCATTGGAGGACATCATCGAACTGCATGTCCAGCATCCCTCTGGCTGGATGCCGGTAACCGCTGCCAGTGATTCAAACAAAATGTTTTTTCCGGGCTGTTGTAACCTTCAAGCACCACCCAACGCCTTCTGCAGCCTCCAGTGTGTGCGCAATCTGCGGGGTGCCGTGGCAATACTCCGGGCCTCACCGTGAAGTCACAGTCCCATTCAGGTCAGAATTATGATCACCCGTGGCATGCAGCAATCCAAGCCCATAACGATCCCTCGATCTACCTCCAAAGTGTTCCACAAATGAGCTTGGGTTGTCAGGGCGGGTCACCTCCATTGCGCTGTGGCCTCGCAAAATATATCCAAATTATTGCCTCCGTGAAGAAACAACGAGGGACTCGGTGGGCAGTGCTTCAGGTTAGTTTATTGCAACAGTTCTTATGTGGCATGACGCTTTTCGGGAAGTCGTCCCTCTTCAGATGCCTTCACTCCCTGTACTGGCGCTGCACGCAGTTCCGCTCTAAAAGTCCAATGCTTCCTTCCCATTAGAGGACATCATCGAACTGCATGCCCCAGCATCCCTCTGGCTGGATGCCGGTAACCGCTGCCAGTGATTCAAACAAAATGTTTTCTCCGGGCTGTTGTGACCTTCAAGCACCACCCAACGCCTTCTGCAGCCTCCAGTGTGTGCGCAGTCTGCGGGGCGCCGTGGCAATACTCCAGGCCTCACTGTGAAGTCACAGTCCCATTCAGGTCAGAATTACGATCACCCGTGGCATGCAGCAATCCAAGCCCATAATGATCCCTCGATCTACCTCCAAAGTGTTCCACAAATGATCTTGGGTTGTCAGGGCGGGTCACCTCCATTGCGCTGTGGCCTCGCAAAATATATCCAAATTATTGCCTCCGTGAAGAAACAACCAGGGACTCGGTGGGCAGTGCTTCAGGTAAGTTTATTATTCATAATGTAACTAAAGTCTTAAAACCTTCTATTAACTGCAATGTTTTTTAATGAGAAGCTATCATGTATATTGGTCTTAAGATGGCTGCCAACACTTTTTTGATGAAGTACTGATAACCAATCAGATCTCACGATGAGATGTGTGCTTAGGCTCCGCCCAGATATATATATTTCTTTTTCCAATAATTTTTAAAAAACTACTGAACAGACTTGCACCATTTACCAAAAAGGGCGCTTTCTGAACCAAGGGCTACTTTTTTGCCAAATTTTGTGTAATTCGGTTCAGCAGTTTGGGCTGTAGACGTGTCTAAAGTTTCCTATTGAAACCTGCATGGAAAAAACACGTTTTGGGACCCCCCTTTCTCTCAGCCCCCACTTGCCAAATCAGCCTAAAACTTTCAAGATAGGAGTGGACCGATGCTGGCCATACGTTTTGAAACTTTCTGCTTCTCCAGCGCGGCATGCAGAAATCACGGACCACCAGGCAGCTTTCCAGTACACAGGTAAGTTTACTATCACCTCTTTGTTTCGTTTGGCATGACACATTTCGGGTAGACACTACCCTTGATCACATAACAGTCATGTAGTACGAGATACCATTAAATTCTCATTTTTTTCACTTTCAACACCACATGACAATAGAAAGTGAAAACATACTGGTGTTTGTGATGAGAACGGCAATCTATCTTTGTGAGCAACATTCAATTACATTTCTGATTTGTATTAAAAGATTTCAAGCATGGCATAATTATATCCACAAATTATAGCAGCATAAATGCATTAATAATGTTTTTAGCACTGAAATAAATAAATAAATACGCAAAACATTTAACATGGTATGATTTTTGCACTGTAAATAATTATACACATTTAAAATTATTTACAATTATATACACAATGAAATATCCTGTACAATGAAAAAGTATATATATATATCTATATGTATATATCTATACAATTATATACATATGCATTTGATATACCGCATTTAATTGTGCAATATTCCAGCCTAAATGCTGAAAAAGCATGTGCAAAGTACGCCAGTATGTTAAGTAGTCCATGTTCAACCCAGTTGTTTCCCTTTGGAAAACACGGACCTCGTGCAAAATTACTGCCTCAATGCAGTTGCGTATGTGCAAATTTGCTGTGTATGCATGCTACATCTTTCTATACAGAAATTTGTAAAATTAGTTGGCTCAAAGATGTTGCAATTCGAGACCTGATCCCAGGTGTCCCCAAGATGCTCGTTCAGTTACTTCCTAAATTTACCAAAGTGCTAAGTGCTATACCCTAAAAAAAAAGAGTGAATCATAAAATTATTACATAAAATAACAGTGAAGATCTATACATATTCGAGAATCAAATAATATTCTACACATTTGTTTCAGCACTATTTAGGGAGTAGTTTAAATGTTGTTAAAGTTCATCCCTATATCTATCCACCAACTGTCATAACTGGGTTCATCAAAATATTGATCCCTGCAAGCCTGCAGAAAAATTCAACTAGTTGGTGGAGAAAATTCTCTTAATGTTCCTTCCTCTTGTTGTCTTCTCAGAATTCTACAATATAAGAGGATATATGTGAATTAATAGTAGCAAATCAAAAGAGAAATCTTAAAGAAAAGTATGCAAATCTTCCGTGTTGTTCAGGCCGTTTAGAAATTTACTATTAAGATTCAAGATGTATTTTGTCTCTAGCTGCCTTAGGAGTATCTCCCTGTTGCCAGCTTTTCTGGGCATGGGGACGTGATCGATAACAATGTATCTCAGGCAATTGATGTATTTGCTATGAACAGATTTAAAATGCCGTGCGACCGGATAGACAGGATCGTAATTAATAATAGCTCTAATGTGCTGCAGTATTCTCATGTGCACCTGGTGCTTGGTGCTACCTACATACCTAAGCCCACAGGTGCACGTGAGAATGTACACTGCAAAATCTGTGCGACAATCAAAATTGCCCCTGATATTCAGATCCTGTTCTCTGAAGGGTGTGCTGTATTTTGAGGTGTTAATTACACCTCGGATGCTTGATTCCCGTCTGGGAAAGATATGGCTGTTGTAGTTCGGACTGGACTGTTCCCATGGGGCACAGGGTCAGAGCTGATTTGCATAAAGCCATTATCTGACCCAGGGTGGTGTGGAGTGCAAAAAACGATGGATTTAGGCCCAGATCCTTGTACTGGGGTGAATGTAAGACATTGATCTACATTCTGTCCATCAAATTGTTTTTTGTTTTTTGTTTTTTGTTTTTTGTATTTTGAGGTGTTGACACCAAAGTTGCACGCATGGCAGGTAGCACATTTGAAAAACCCCTGTTTAACAGGTAGCCATGTTTTAACTAACGCCCCTTCTGCCACGGGTTTAGATAAATATGCCTCCATGGTTTTGCATTTCCTGAAAGTTACAGTTGGTCTCTCTGGTAATCTTTCCTTCAGGATATTGTCAGTCAAAACTATGGGCCAATTTCTGCTTAAAATAGATTTAATCTTGCGCTCTTGCAAGCTATAGGCCGTAATTAGTCTGGGTGCCTCTTTATCATCCCCTTTGTCTGTCTCATTGTTATGGCTGACTGGAAGTAGGGTCTCCCTAGTCCTGGTATTGGCTTTCAGGACTGCTTTAGTTAGAATGCTTTCTGTGTAACCCTTTCTTTTAAAACGTTTCACAGTCTCTACCGTGCATTTTTCTATTCCTCCGGTGTACTGCAGATACGCTATAATCGCAAGAGTTCCCAGAAGGGAATAGGAATACTTGCGATTAAGTGTTTTGGGTGTGTACTGGTGGCATGCAATAATGCATTGCCTGCCGTGTGCTTCCTAAAGGCACTTGTTATTAATTTCTCATCTACTGCCTGTATGCGTACGTCTAGGAATTCAATAGTAGTTGAACTGATGTGTGAGGTGAAGTGTAGGTTATACTCATTCTCATTGATCTGATCAATGAAGTCCTGCGCACATTTGCTGTCCCCCTTCCAAATTATAAAAACGTCGTCAATGAAACGTAGCCAATAAATAATTTTCTTTTCAAAGATGTCTCCATATTTATCCATGAGGACCCGCCTCTCCCAGAGCCCTACGTGCAAGCACGCATAGCTCGGGGAAAAGCAAGCCCCCATGTGCACCCCCTGCTTCTGTCTGAACAGATACTTACCAAAGGAGAAAAAATTATTACTGAGGCACCAGGTGATAAGTGACAATAACATCTTATTGTGCAGTTCGTATTCTGCTGGTCTGGTGTTCAAAAAATATTTCACCCCCTATAGACCACAATCATGTTGGATACTCGTATATAACGACTCAATGTCCGGAGTCACTAATGTTAAATATATATATATATATATATATATATATATATTTATATATATATTCACTGAAAAAACCATAGGTTTCACACCAGTTATAGTTAGGAATTAGCATTTAAAAAACCTATTAAATTCACTGACAAAACCAGTTATAGTTAGCTGGAAATTTTACTGACATAAAACCATTGAAATTCCCACGTTATAGTTAGTTGGACTCACTATAACTTGCGCGCCTGCAATGCACTGCTGATGACGTCACATATTACATCACTCATGACATGGTCAGTGACATCACTCATGACATCACTGATGACACCATCCTTGTGACAGAGTGACAGACCTAATTTCAGTGTAATGTAACGCTTGAAACACATATTCAAAAATAGAAACAAACATTTTCAAAAAAATGGAGATACCCAAACCAGTAACAACAACCAATTCAGTAATTCCACCATCTATATACTCATCCACTCATTCACCAACAGTTCAATATAGTCACTCATATATATACTCACTCATCATATGTAGTGATACACCTATACATCCTGTTACACATCAGCAGTCATCCAAAAGTTACTCACACACATACTCACACATGCACATAAACTATTGAACATCCATTTATTTGCATATACATTTATACAAACACTACCACCTTACTTCTAAGGAAACTTACACATACTTACTCTCTTAAACAATCACTTATAGAAACACATACTTATTTAAACAGGAACTCCTACAATCTCTCACTATATATACTATACTCACTTATATACATCAATACTCACATATACTAGATTAAAACATATGTAGTTACTAATGAAGACACTAGTGAGACAGTCATTCACTCACTAACACACACATATACACACTCGTCCACCTATACAGTCCTGCACATATGCTGTCTTCAAAACACATACAAACAGTGAGTCAGTCACCAACCCCTGCAGCCACTTATACACAAAGAGAAACACTGATACAAACATTTAAATATTTAAACAATACTCGCTAATATATGTATTCACTAAGATACACTTAATAAGCCAGTTAACCAACCAATTTTTTTTTAAAAAACATCCATTTACACACCTATTTAAACATTTATTCTTCCATCGACCTTTACAAATACATATATAAAACAAATTTATTTTTCAGAAAGACACACATTCACTGGATGGTGTCATCAGTGATGTCATGAGTGATGTCACTGACCATGTCATGAGTGATGTAATATGTGACGTCATCAGCAGTGCATTGCAGGCGCGCAAGTTATAGTGAGTCCAACTAACTATAACGTGGGAATTTCGAATTTCAATGGTTTTATGTCAGTAAAATTTCCAGCTAACTATAACTGGTTTTGTCAGTGAATTTAATAGGTTTTTTAAATGCTAATTCCTAACTATAACTGGTGTGAAACCTATGGTTTTTTCAGTGAATTTCAAAGGTTTTTTTAAATGCTAATTCCTAACTATAACTGGTGTGAAACCTGTGGTTTTTTCAGTGAATTTCAAAGGTTTTTTTAATGCTAATTCCTAACTATATAAGACCTGAAAGCCCACCAGGAATCTCCAGTATGCGCCAGGGGACTGCATTGCAGAGAGGTGTAATGAAGCCACAACCCTTTTTACACCTCTCTGCAACGCAGCCCCCGTGCATGTTTGAAGAGGGGAAACTAATTCCCCTTGCATACTGGGGGCCCCTGGGGGCCAATTAGCCCACCTGGAACCTCCAGTATGCGCCTGGGGCTGCATTGCAGAGGTGTAATGAGACTATGCCCCTTGTTACACCTCTCTGCAACGCAGCCCACTGCCGCGTTTGCAGAGGGGGAACTAATTCCCCTTGCATACTGGGGGTCCCTGGGGTCAACTAGTGCACCAGGAGCCTCCAGTATGCGCGAGGGAGCTGCATTGCAGAGAAGTGTAATGAGGCCACACCCTTGTTACACCTCTCTGCAATGCAGGCCACTGGCGCCTTTGCAGAGGGGGGACTAATTCCCCTTGCATACTGGGGGTCCCTGGATCATATCTGCCCAAACACCGATATTCCGAACGATTGTAAATGACTTTTCTTGAGAAACATTTGGATTAGGATTATCATGTCCTATACTTTGGAATTTTTGAAAGACTGACTTTGAGGATGCTATAAATTACTCAAGTCTGCCCGAATTGTGTGGGTAAAATTGATACCTAGTCACTTTTAATAAGAATATACTTATGTCTCGTCTAACATTTGGAAGAAATATCTAGTTATATGACAACGGGATACCGACATAACTTGAAGGAAATAAGAACGCCCTGAAGAAGTTCTGTTGTACAGAACGAAACGTTTCGGCTGGCTGTGGTACATAAACTTAAGGAAAATAAAAGCATTTGAATATACACCAAGATTCAGCGCTTCAATAAGTACTCTAAGTGATATGATTTGATTGGACTCATTGTGAAAGTGGTGCTGTGCCAAACTTTGAAATATTCTCCACTACTCTCTACTACTTACTCTCTCCTACTCTCTACTACTCACTCTCTACTGCTCTCTACTACTCACTCTACTACTTACTCTCTACTACTCTCTACTACTCACTCTCTACTACTCACTCTCTACTACTCTCTACTTCTCACTCTACTATTCACTCTACTACTCTCTACTACTCACTCTGCTACTCTCTCTACTGCTCTCTACTACTCTCTACTACTCACTCTCTACTCTCTATTACTCACTCTCTACTCTCTACCTCTCTACCTCTCTCTTCTCTCTCTACTAATCTCTACCTCTCTACCGCTACCTCTCTACCTCTACACCTCTACCTCTCTACCTCTCTCTACACGCACACATATAGACATATATGCATACATATATATGTGCATATGCATTTATATATATGTATGTGTATGTATAAAAAAAACAACTAAACATTTTTTTTTCTAATCAGCTACTTTTAAAACTGTCATTCTTTTTCCCCATGGTACGCTCCCCGGTACGCTCCCCGGTGCGCGTACCGGGCGCTCCCCCCGCGAAAATAAAAAAAAAAAAAAATTTTTTTTTGCCCCGTGGGGCCCTTTTATGGCCCCCACATCAAACCTAGGGGGTCAAGGGGGGGTCTACTCTGCCCCCTTATGGTCATTTCCCCCTTTGTTTTGGCCACCTCTTGTGTCTCGATCCTACCGAGACACAAGATGGCGGCCGCTCTGGACTGTTTAGAATGTTTACAGACACCCCAGAGCCAATCAGCTTTCTGCGCGCAAGTCGCGTGGCGCGCCCGGTGCGCGTACCGGTGCGCTTACCGGAGCGCTGCTATAGATATATATATTTTTTTGAACCTTAATTACTCAAAATCCACTGGAGCACATATCTTGAGACATAGCAAAGGCACATCGGGCTACCAGTCCCTACAATTTTGCCAAGTTTGGTGGAAATCCATTCAGCCGTTCGGGCTAAAAGTGAAATCGACCGCCCTATGGAAATTAACATGGGGAAAACGCGTTTTGGGACCCCCCTTTTATTTCGGCCCCCGCTTGACGAATCCCCCCCAAACTTTCAGGGAAGGACCGGAACGCCGCGAGGCCATTTTGAGGAAATTTTCAGGCAGATTCGTCAACCGGCGCCAAAGTTATTCCAAATAGAATTTTCAGATTTAACATTGAAAAAAATCCTAACTATAACTACCTACTGGCGACCGCCAGTAGGTAATATGTATATATATATATGTATATATATATATATATATATTCTTTCAGCCTAATAAATCTGTAAAGTACCTCGAGGTCCGTGTCCGGTGTCTACTTGCTGGCTGTGCGAGCTGTGCGAGCTTGTGGGAAAACGGAGTTCAGGATATATATATATATATATATATATATATATATATATCCAACACCAGGAAAGCACAATGAGGGAGGCCACAGGAAGCTTCTTTTGGTTCTTTAGTAAAACACGAGCATTTGCCAGCAGTCACTAACAAAGTCACAGGCACAAGTACAGTGCATCAACCCATTTGGGATTTAATTTCATTTTGTAAACTACAAGGAGTGAACTGCGCACCCACATGGGTTACAAACTACAAACACCAAGAGGCAGCAGGAGCGCCACGCCCACTGGGGCAGGTGTTTATATATCTATATATATATATATATATATATATATATATATATATGTATATATATATATATATATATATATATATATATATATATATATATATATATATATATATATATATATATATATATATATATGTATGTATATATATATATATATATATATATATATGTATATATATATATATATATATATATATATATGTATGTATATATATATATATATCCAACTAACAAAGTCACAGGCTTCCAGTTTAAAAGACACTGCCAGACACGTTTCAGGATAGACAATCCTTTCTTCAGTGGCTGCTTTCAGTAATGAATTATCACGCTACACAGTTTTAATTATAAACACCTGCCCCAGTGGGCGTGGCGCTCCTGCTGCCTCCTGGTGTTTGTGGGTTATATCTTCTATACAGGGAGGGCTAAAGATTGATGGTTTAGTCCTTTATCTGTTTTAATGTACCCTTTTGAAAGCACTTTTTTGAACATGGTGGCCGTTATGTAGTCCACCTTTTGTGTCAATGAAAATGAAAATAAATTCCCATGTAACTTTGCGATCACATCATGTGATCAAGACAGTGGATACTGTCGAAACGCGTAATGGCGGGCATGCTGGGCGAGATTGAGCAAAAATAAACGCACTTGTTTGGCACCATTTCTGGGTTCCTCTCTTCGTTTGTCCATGGCTGTGTGAAACTTGGCAGCGTTGGAGGTTGGAGACGAGTTTTTCCTTGATATATATATATATATATATATATATATATATATATATATATATATATATATATATATATATATATATATATATTACCTACTGGCGGTCGCCAGTAGGTATATATAGTTAGGATTTTTTCTCTATGGAACTTTTGAAAATTCTATGTCTAATAACTTTGGCGTTTGTGGACGGAATCCACTGAAGTTTTCAGGAAAATGGCACATTTTGTTTCCGAGCAGCCCCTGAAAATTTGGGGGGGTTTCGTCAAGGGGGGGCCGAGAAAAAAGGGGGGTCCCAAAACGCGTTTTTCCCATTCATTTTTTCATAGGGCGTTTGGCCTCACTTTTAGCTCGAACGGCTGAATGGATTTGCACGAAACTTGGCAAAATTGTAGGGACTGTTAGCCCGATGTGCCTTTGCTGGGTCTCAATATATGTGCTCCAGTGGATTTTGAGAAATTAACGTTTAAAAAAACAGATATATCTGTGACAGCGTACCGGATAGCGCACCAGTTCGCGTACTTTTCGCGTAACAGAGCTTTGCGAAGCGAAGCTGATTGGCCCTCCGGTGTCTGTAAACATTCTAAACAGTCCGGAGCGGCCGCCATTTTGTCTCTCGGTAGGATCAAGAGACAAGAGGAGGCCAGAACGAAGGGGCAAATGCCCATAAGGGGGCATAGTAGATCCTCCTTGACCCCCTAGGTTTGACGTGGAGGCTTTAAAAGGGCTGCGCCGTGCAAAAAACCCCCCAAAAAAACATGTTTTTTTCATGGGGTGCGCCCGGTACGCGTACTGGAAAGCGGTCTGGGGAGCGTACTATAAGGAAACAAGAATGATTGACTTTTAACTTAGTGTATGTTTATCAATTGTTCGTTTTGTTGGTTTTTTTTTTGGTTTTTTTTATTTACGTAGCAACATGTAGGTACCAATGCAGAGTCTATAAATTAATAAACGCCGTCTCCTTTGTAGATATCTTGCCTGTTGTTAAAGAAGTTATTGTGGTATATGGAATTCATACCATAGTCTGTCTTGAAAGCCGAAACAACATGGAGGCAGGAGATGATAAAGAGATGTTAAATACACATTGGAGATTATATAGTGGGAGAAAGGAAGTAACTATGAACAAAGTTAGTATGTAACACCAAAAAGTTGCACAGTATATTTAAAGTCTGACTTCACGTTATAATCAATTTGCTACTAGTTTACAATATACATATAAAAATAAATAAAGTGTCAAACAATTTTTGAATTAGGTAATAAAAAAATTGTTTCTCAAAATTTAAAAGAAAATCTAAAAAATCATGATCATTTTTTTCTTCATTTTCCAGTAGAAAATCTACTGCATCCACACATTGCACAAGTTCATTGTTTATTGTATCGTCGTAGAAATCCTGGTCATCTTCCGTCTCCTTTTGTGTTTCTGTTTCAATTTTCAAGTTATTTTCTTGTCCTTCCATTTTGAATTCTGAAAAATGAATTTTTTAAAAATATATCAGTACAGATAGGGCACTGTTGGGTTTCAGTACAGACACGCAGTTTGGTTATTTAAACAGTGTTTTTTTCTTTGGGCAGTGTATTGTATCAAATTGGAAGTAGAAATATGAAGAAAATTATCAAATAAACTCTTAGTCAATTCTGAATTATACTATAGAAGTCTAACTCTATCTTTAACTCAGGGCCGGCGCTAGGCATGGGCAGCGTGGGCTGCCGTTCAGGACCTTGCACTCAGCCCACCAGCATGGGGCCACGCACTGGTGATGTGTCCTTTTGTTTTCCTGGAGATCTATCATAAAGAAAGGTGTCGCCTGCAATTAAGGTCCATTGGAGGGGGCCCCCTCTTTGGGCCTCTCAAGGATGGTGTCAGGAGGTATAGGGGAGGGAGAAGGAGACGCTCCCTCAATTGCAAGGAGACCATTCACAGACACTGTGGGGGGCCCATTGTCCAGCATTTTGGCGCACCCACAGTTTTAACTTTTAGACCACAATCAATTCTCACACCTATGAAGGTGTGAGAAATGCGTGTGGAGTAAAAGTTAAAACTGTGGGGGCTTCAAAATGCTGGACAATGGGGCCCCCACAGTGTCTGTGAATGTTCTCCTTGCAAGGGGCCACTTATGTAAATTGGAGGGGGCCTCGCGCACGTTCCTTTTTAGCCCAGGGCCTCGCAAATCCTTGGACTGGCCCTGCCATAACTAAAACAGAGAAGTCTATTTTATTCTATAAGTATTACAGAGTGATAGAATATAACTGTCAGAAAATGTTTTTCTAATTAGCTTTCAGTACAGAACATACTTCAGTTTTAAAAATAATATCTTACCTTTTATATATAACTTGAAGTTATCAGTTGATTTTTAGATGTTATGCACTTCACGAAGTAGTAGTCAAAATGGGTGTGTTTCTCTCTCTTTGTTTATATATATTCAGGAACATAACCAATGAAATGTCATGATATAATAGTAGAAATTGAAAGTAATTTTTTAATTGGTTGTCATTTCCAACACTTCCGATATGTTTTGTGAAGTAATTTACCTCAGGGATTTTAGAGAGTTCTACATGCTAAATGGCTAAATGGTATTCCAACGATATTTGTGAAAATGGTAGGGATTGGTATGTAGTATGAGCTAATGTTTAATTGGTGAAAGTGTCTCCAGTGGTTTTTCTGTAAATTACTTTCCCACCTTTTTTGAGCGAGTGCTTGTCAGTGCGTTTCCCGGTACGCAAACTTGCAGCGTTACGGGTGTCCTCCATTTTGTGTTTCGGTAAAATTGAGATACAAGATGGAGGGTAAATAATGCTCAGAATGGGTAGAAGGGGGTACTTTAGACGTATCCTGTCTCCCTAAGTTTTCTGAGGGTGGCTGAGGAGGCTCATATATTTCGAGAATTTTTTTTTTATTTTTTTCGCGTGGTTAGCTGCCGGTACGCGAACTGGGTAGCGAACCGGGAAGCGAATATAAGTGAAAATAAGAGAAAAAAGGTACATTCAAAATTTCAAAAGAGTAAACTAAGTTAAGGTAGCTCTGAAAAGAGCTTTTGGGTTCTGTGTAAGTTCTAGAAATTTATAAGTAGGAACCAATACACATTCTTAAATTTAGTATGAAAATTCTGTTCCCCTCATCTGAGAAATGCACGCCATCTCCTCTGTAGATATCTTGCATGTAGTAACGCAAGTTATTGTTGTAGATGCAGCCCATTCCACGGTCCCTCATGTAAGCTGAAACAGACTTATTTACATGCTTCCTTGATTTTTCAATTTGTGGACAAAATTGATTGGACCACCTCCATTTTTGTCTTTGGCATATATTGGAATATACCAAGGCAGTTTGAGGAAAAAGTGTCATCAATTGCTCAAAGGTGTCTTTTAGGAGCATTTCCAGACCTACCCCAGTCAAAGTGCCCAAATCGTTTCCTCCACAGTGCACTATTATGAGGTCAGGGGTTGGCAAATGTAAAAAGGTTTTCACCAATGGTATCAATTGGTGACATTTCAATCCTCTTCGACCAATCCATTTGATTTCCACATTTTGTAAATTGAGGTTGTGTAAATTTCTGTTATCAGCATACCTGTGAGCCCAGTGGATGTAGCTATGTCCAAGAATCCAGACTGAAAACATGGCTAGAGGAGTTTTTGCTGCAGTCAGATGAAGTGTGGGAATGAAATGGCAGTTGAAATAGTGAAGTTTGTAATGAAAAAAACTGTGGAGTTTAAGTGCAAAAGATTCATTAGCAGTGATTGGTGTATTTCCATTGCTGAAAACAGAAAGTTAGGGTGCATGGATGTGTTCTTTGAAAGATGTATTTTGAATGGTTATTTAAAAATGTTGTTATGAAAGATTGCAGTGGATTAGCAGGTGTACTGAGAGTTCAGAGTTCATTTGAAACGTTGTTGTGTGAACTTGTGAACATGACAGGTCTGGCAGGCAGTAGTTGCTATGGAAAAGAGGTAGAAAGGGCAGAGGGAGAAGGGTGTTGATTTGAAAAAAGTGAGGGAAGAGTTTTGATTGGCTGACATGAGAGATATGTGTGATGAATATCAGCGTTTCAGTGCCTTTGTTGGTTCCAGCCTCTGAAGTGCATACCTTTAAGCAAATAAACAAAGGAAGAGTGTCCGTCAGAGAAGCACTTAGAACTGATTATAGCACGTAAGATATGAGGCCAGATGGAAGTGGTCAGGTGACTGGACCAAATTTCAAGAAAAAATACTTGATTTTTTCAGTAAACCCTCACTCACCCTAGTGGTGACATGCGTCATCATCGGGTCCACCGGGAGAGATCGAATACCTCCCCAGTGTGCTGCGACGCCAGGAGACTGCGGAGCAGGTTTTGTGAGAGTGAAGGGTGAAAAAAGTTAAGTGTGGTTAAAAATGTCTAAGGTTGTACCAAAAAATCATTTATTAACTGGTCAACCCGACATAATAAAATTAAATTAACTATGTGCAGGGAAAACTAACCAAATAAAATATACTGGTGTTTCCCTGTTAGGGGAAGGTCAACATGTTTCTGCCCTTTGTATGTGTGAGTTTACAGGGCTTTCATCAGGACCAATATGCGAGTGTTACCTTGACAGGTGTGGGCACGCTAAGGCCCACCCTGCCAAAGGCTGTGAAAGTTAAAAATAGCACTATGTGTAAAAATGGTGCATAAAAAGGTGCATACCTTTAATTCTGCTAAAGAATAATTGGTGTGTTTCTGAGTCTGTTTTGAATTTCAAAAAGAATTTGTAAAGGTGAGTTATTGTTTATATATTTTAGATAAAGACTAGTATGCTAGTTTGCATTCTGCTTTCAAAGGCGATTTTGGATTCTTTTACCAATTTTAATTGTAGATAATGTAAAGTATTAGTACTGACAAGATGTGTATGTACATAGGAGCTGTGCTGTGTTTTCAAATTATGATCAGAAAATCGTTTTTAAGGAAAAGGCATGCTTTAAAAAATGATGAGAAATTATGTACTTGTGATGTGACTCCTGCAATGCGTCGCTTTTGCGGAACAGATATATGATGCATTTGTGTTGTTATTGTTACGGTGTATATGTAAAAAATGATGCATAAGTGTTGCACGGGCATTGTAGATACTCTCATATGTGTGGTTAGCAATTTCAAGTCACTTCCCCCGGGTTCAAAGGCCTTGTAAATACGTCCCCATGTGTGTCTGGTCATTTGAAGTCGCTTTCCTCGTAGTGCAAGGCCCTTGTAAATACGCCCCCATGTGTGCCTGGAATATTTTCATTTTGATTGTTTGAGTTACATAGCCATGTTAAAAGTTATTGAATAAAAGGTGCAAGTATCTTAAAAAAACGTTTGGATGTGTATTAGGGCATTTTAAGTCAGTTCCCCATGAATGTAGGTGTATAATTGTTTTACATAAAAGGTTTTAAAACTTTGTTTGAAATCAAATGCATGCATACTTAGGGCTCGATGTAGGTGGTCGTTTCAGGTCATTTACCGACCGGTTACGGCTGATTTCGGCCGTTTCCGATCGGTAAATGGCCAATCGGTATGTAGGGGTCTAAATCCAAGGCCACATGTAGGTAAATCTACATTTACAGAATCGGTGAAATTGTTTTTGATGGTAAATACCGATTCGTAAAGGCTCCTGGCTCTCTGAAGAGTCCCACCTACATATGTGTGGCTTCAAATCGGTATATTTACCGATGTTTTATTTTACCGAATCGGTAAAATTACCGACTCAGTAATTTTACCGATTCGGTAATATATTGCCTCCTACATAACAAATTTTGTAAACTGATCGGTAACGGCCGAAAATACAGTTTTTCGGCCGATACCGACCGACCTACATCTGTTCCTTAAAGTTTTATGGAAAGATTTATGATGGTTGTGCGCCTCTTTTGTGTTGCTGTTGCGTCACTTTTATAATGCAGGAGAGATTTAGAAGATGCACAATGTTGCAAAACAGCAGCCGCGGGTCGTGGAGGGAGTTACGGTGGGGCAGGTAGACGGGGAGGGGGAGGGGCAGGGTGGAGGGACATAGGGCCCGATGTAGGTGGCCGTTTCAGGCCATTTACCGACCGGTAACGGCCGATTTCGGCCGTTACCGATCGGTAAATGGCCAATCGGTATGTAGGGGCCTAAATTCAAGGCCACATGTAGGTAAATCTACATTTACAGAATCGGTAAAATTACCGAATCGGTACAAAACCGAATCGGTAATTTTACCGATTCTGTAAATTCCATATGTAGGTGGGACTCTTCTGAGTCCCAAAGGCCTTAACGAATCGGTATTTTACCATGAAATCCAACTTCATGGTAAAATACCGATTCCGGTGTGCATGCACATGTGTGCATGCGCACCTATGCCATGTGGCAGGCAGACCTGCCCCTAGGGCTTGTATACCTGCCACATGGCACCCAATCCTGTTTAGGGGGTGCCAGGGGGTGTCAAAGTGACACCCCCTGCACCCTTGTGAAATTCGGTATTTACCGATTTGGTATTTACCAAATCGGTAAATACCGACTTTTGCCGATTCGGTAAAAGGGAACATCTGGATTCCCTACATACCCACCCCTCACATTTACCGATTCTTCATTACCGAATCGGTAAAATTCGGTAATTTTCGGTAATGAAGAATCGGTAAAGGTTACTTACCTACATCTGGCCCATAAACACTGGCATATGGATTATTGCAGGTAAGTACACAATTTAATTTGCGTAAAGTTTCATGTGGGCTTTTTGTTGCAGGGTGGTCAGTCATTTGCATGAAAGCCCTGTAATATTATCACTATCACAGTAAAATTAAAAATATTTTTTGAATCATTTTTATAGCATTGTTGAATCAAATTCTTACTGTTATTGATTTACTGTTTGGTAATAGTGGTTAATAACATTTTTTATTATATTTCACCTCAGATTCAACTGCAGATTATTTGGAAATTAGACAATGCCGTCTAAGGATAGAACTCGAAAGGCTACGAAACGTCAAAGACAGCAGTTGACTAACATTTTGCAGCAGTCCTCTACATTAGAATTACCTCAACGGACGAAGAGAACACCGGGTAAGAGAACGAAATCATTCCTTAGAAACATTTGTAGAAACAAAAGTATAACTACAGAACAAGTTTTTGTCCAGAAAAAGAGAGCCAATTTAAATGGAAAGGAAAGGCCCGTCAAAAACGTTTGTGCTACAGCAGGAGATAACTCTGTGCATGGCAGTAGAAGGGCAAATATATTCAGGGACATTCGTAAGCGAATGTTCCGCAACAGGGTAATTGTCAATTTGCTAAAACAATTTAAAAAAGGTCAACAGAAAGTGTCATTTTATAAGAAAAAGAAAAATGTAGAGAAAATTATTGATCAGGCTTTCGAAATTAAGCGAAAGTTATTTATTTTGGTAATTAATAGAATTAGGAAACTAAACAAGGTAATCTTTGTTTTCAAATCTAATAGTAGATGGAAGAGAGAAGTTAATCGAAGTAATTTGTGTGAAGTTTTCTTAGGAGAATGGATGCATAGTTCAAATAGTGAGGCATTTTTTAATGAGGAGAGTTATTTTCAGGACAATGATTTGGTGCATGCAGTTGACAGCAGTGGTCGAGCATATGAGGTAAAAGATGGTCGTCCGGTTGAAAAAGAAATACTTGTGTCTGCAGATGCAGAAGAGGCGTTAAGTGATGAGGTTTTAGGGAGACGTCCTAAGGGACCAGTCTACACCTGGAAGTGTAGTTCTATTTGCAGTGTGCGACAGGATTCCATCAATTTGCTTTGTGATTTTATACGGACTTTTCATAAGAAAAGTGTAAAGCAAAAAATAAAGTTGTTGCAAGAATTAGATCCTTGCAGAGTGAGACAAGTGACAGGTTTGTGTGGTCATTCACTGGCTTGTCTTTCTAGGAGAGTATGCCAGAATGTATTTCATCATTTCAGGATGCTAGGAGTGCATCATAATAAAGTGAGGAAATTAGTTAGAATGTTGTATTATGCTAAGAGTCCAGCAATTATGCTTAAAAAATTAAGCAGAGCTCTTTTGCATGGTTCTGAAGTAGATGTGAAGAATATTTGTCAAGAAATTGAGTTCTGTTACTTTGCTGGTAAAGAGAACAATGTTGATATTGAACCACTAGAAGAAGGTAATGTGGAAGACAGTGTACAGATTTTCAGTACAGATAAGTTTCATAAGGAAATTTCCACGTTTATGGTGAAATCAAGTGGGAGGCCTAATTTCACTTGTGTGTGTTGTCGACGGACTTATTATAAGAATCAGACTAAGTTAGTGTATATATATGCAAAAAGTGATATGGAAAACAATAGTGAATGGAAGGATTTTGCCACATACTTGATGGTAGAAAATTGTTTTGATTTGGCAGCGGACCAACGTATGTGTACTTATTGCTGTAACAAATTAAACCAAAACCAGATGCCTGCTAGAGCGGTTTATAATAATCTGGAATTAGATGACATTCCTTCTGAATTGAAGGATTTAAATATTTATGAATCTATTTTGATTCAAAGTGTCCATCCCTTCCAGGCTATTGTACGAATGGAGCCAAAGACAGGGAAGTTGCCTCCATCAGATTTACAGAGAGGATTAAAGGGAAGGGTTGTTTATTTGCCTTTGGATTTGAAGAAAAACATTAATACAATTGGAGTAGAGAAAGTGGAAGAGGAACCTCTGGTTATCATAGTTAATGGTGTTCCGACAAAGAGTAAGAAAATCTGGCAAGATTTAGTGGATGTCCCATTAGTGTTTGGGAGGAAAGTTTGGAAGCTCGATGTTTTCCACAGTTATTTCCTACAGGTCGAGGAGGACGATATGATGAGCGACCTGTTCAAATTCCTGCTTCAGAATACCGGACTTTACGATTGTATACAGAAGATCCTAGGTTTCGACAATGCATTCCTTATTTATTTCATCTACTGTTTGAAAGTGATCTCTCTGGATTGTCTTATGCAGTGAACCACATCTTGAAAAGTGGTGTACAACTGCGAAATATCTCGGCAAGGGACTTTATGGATAAAGTCAATGTGCAAGACAGTATTTTGGATTCTCACCTGATTAATCTCATGGCTTGTCAGCGTGGTACTAATGAGTATTGGTACCGCCGTCATGGTGACTTAAAATGTATGCTGAGGAACTTAGGAACTCCCACATGGTTCCTCACTCTCAGCTGTGCTGAGTATGGCTGGGAAGACTTACTTGAATTTCTACGAGAGGTAAATGGAAACATTGAAAATATTGAATTCAAGACACCCGGAGAACTGTGCTCTTTGGATCCAGTGAATGTTTGCAGGTATTTTAATCATAGATTTGAAGCTATGATGTCTTTTATCACGAACAAGAAAAATCCACCTCTTGGAGAGGTGTTGGATTTCTTTTGGAGAAAGGAGTATCAAGCAGGAGGTGCTCCTCATATACATATGCTGCTATGGATCAAAGATGCACCCAAATTTGGAACAGATCCGGATGACTTAGTGATGAGTTTCATAGAACAGTATGCTACATGTGCTGTTCCAAAGACAAACGAAGACAAAAGTCTAAGAGAACAAGTTTTACGGTTTCAAAGCCATCGTTGTGGAAAGTACTGTCATCGTAAATTCAGAAACAAGGACAAGTACTACACCAAATGTCGTTTTGCATTTCCACGGTCGGTGATATCAAAAGGAAGAGTTAACAATTTGATGTCATCGCTGCGACTTAATGTGACGAGGAAATCACCCAAAAACACATACAATTTGAAAAGAAACGAAGAGTCCAAGTACATCAACGACTACAACCCAGTGATTTTGTCCATGTGGAATGCTAACATGGATATACAGTTTGTGGCTGACAACTGTATGGCTGTGGCTCGGTATGTGATGTCTTACATCACCAAAAAAGAAAAGACAGAACTGAAGGATATGTGGGAGGATATTTCCCATGAAAAGAGCCTCAGTAAGAAGTTGTACAGTTTCAGTCTGAAGATGTTGTCGCATCGAGAAATCGGAGCTTACGAATGTTCTGACAGGTTATCTTTAGCAAGTCTCTATGCCAAATCTAGGAGTATCATTTGGGCGAGTCTTGGTCTTGCTGCAACGCGTAATCGAGTTCTGAAACCTGTACGGGAAATTGAGTATTTGGCGGAGAAGGAGCCAAACAGTACAGATATTTTGAAGAGCAAAATGTTGGATACATATTATCCAAATAGAAGCAGTCACCTGGAGAATGCTTGTCTGTATGATGTTCTTCAAAATTACGTTTTCAAGAGGAACATCAAAGAAGATATTGATAAAGGAGTGTATGCTGTAATTGGAAGTGAGGGATGTCTGGTCAAGCAAAAAAAATGTCAATTGATAAATCATCGAAAATTGGATTGCGAATCTTCCGAAAGAAAAGAGTTTTTCTATTTAGCTCTTTTGCAACTTTTCAAGCCTTGGCGTGCAGAAGAGGAACTGCTTGGGGATTTCCTCTGTTACGAAGACTCTTTCAATGCAGCCAAGGAGTCCATAGAATGTCCTGTTTTTCCAAAATATCTACAAATGTTGAATGCAGAAATTGAGCAGGAAGCAACAATTGCAGCCGAGATTGCTAGAGACAGTTCTCAGGACAGTCAGAGTTCTGTTTCATTGAGTCAGGATCCACTAGGAGAACCAGTTATTGAAAATGAAGCTGCCACTGCCATGATTGAAGTGGAAAGAGCCATGGCGCATGCTCAGAAGGATGCGGTTAACTTAGAAGAATTGGAAAGACAACTTAACGTTGAGCAGAGGAAAATATATGACGAAGTTACCAACCAAATTGAGCATGGATTAAGTCATGGGAAGGAAGAGTGCTCATGTACGTCGTTGAAGCCTGTCCGACTGTACGTGAGTGGAGAAGCAGGAACTGGAAAAAGTTTCCTTATTAAAGCAATTTCATGTTATCTGCAGAAAAGGACTGAGTCATCGCTGTCTTGTGTTGTGACCGCTCCAACTGGACTGGCAGCTCATAACATTAAAGGGATTACTTTGCATCGGTTACTGATGCTGCCAGTGGAGCATGATAACAAATTACAATACCACAAGTTATCTGGAGATGCTTGTTGTGAAGTATCTAGAGTCCTGAAGAAGATGAAACTTCTTATCATTGACGAAGTAAGCATGGTTTCCAATGGGATGTACCATGTTACAACGCATACCATTACAACTACCTACTTTTACAACGCGACCATTACAACGCATACCATTACAACGCATAGCGCTTAGAGGTGCTGGATAGTGGTAAGTATAATTTACTATTCCAACTCCAGTCCCCGTGGACACTAGGGAAGGTGTTGGATAGTAAATTATACTTATTCCCTATCCTAGAGCGCCCCCCAGCGCAATGCGTTGTAATGGTATGCGTTGTAAAAGTTGCGTTGTAATAGTAGGTAGTTGTAAAAGATGCGTTGTAACAGGTGTATACCTTCCAATGTCATGCTTGCTTTTGTACATTTGAGAATGCAGGAAGTTCTTAAAACAGAGTATGATGTGTTATTCGGTGGCAAACACATCATTGTTTTTGGTGATCTTCTGAAGCTGACACTAGTGAAAGGACAACCAGTGTTTAAACTGCTTACACATGAAGATACCAAGAAGTGCCTAGGGAGCATTGGCAACGTTAACATATGGTTAAACTTCAGTTATGCTGAGCTGCGTGAAAATATGCGTCAGGCGAAGGACGAAGATTACAAGAATATTCTGCAAGATGTTAGAATCGGGAAAGTGACTGAGCGTGGTAAAGAAGCTTTACATGCACGCTTACTGTCAAATTTATATCCAGAAGAAGACGTTTTGCCAGAGGATATTTTTCTGAAAATTACTGTGAAGAAATCTGGAATATGTTTGATGTCAACTCTTGCAGAATGTTCCATCTTCAACAACAAAATGTTGAATTTAGAAAAACAAGAGATTGTGAAACTGGAAGCTATTGACAAAATAGAGCATATGGGAGCAACAATTATTTTGTCTGAGAATTTGAAATCTAAATTGGATTCATTAGAGAAGACTATATCTAAAACTGCGGGTTTTGAAAAGACTTTGAATGTGTGCTTAAATTGCCGAATCATTTTGAGAAGGAATTTACATGTTGAAAGAGGTCTGGTAAATGGATCAATGGGTAATGTTGTTGATTTTGAGAAATACAGAAGTAGAGATGGAATTGAATTTTTAAAAATTAAATTTGATGGCATTGAGGAAGTACAGCTAATTGGTCGTTGCTCTGCTAGGTTTTTGCTTGTTAAAGACTTATATGTTCGCCGTAAGCAGTTTCCTGTTTGCTTGGCATATGCGGTGACAATTCATAAATCGCATGGTTTAAGTGTAGACACTGCTTTAGTGAATATTGGCAGTTCTGTATTCAAAGAGGGTATGGCTTATGTAGCATTGTCACGAGTCAGAACTTTATCGGGATTGTACTTGATTGACTGTGATGTCACAAACATTTGTGCGGATCTAGATTGTGTTAAGGAATACAATAGGTTAAGAAGAGAGTATGCGCCACATTTGCCTCAATATCCTTTGTTTGAGAAACGTGTGGTAGGCCGGAAACGAAGAAATATCAGTAATAGTAGGGAGGTTGAAGCAAAAAGACCAAAAGTCGATGAACCCAAAATTGTAAGCAGGAATAAAATGAATTCTGTTGAAAATGTTGTTGGTTTTAAATTTGAAAATAGTTCTGGTGTCAACTGCTATGCTAATGTAGTTGTTAATGTTCTCTTTTCACTAGAGACTTTCAAAGAACAGATTGTGATCTATTCGGAACAAAGTTTATGCTGTTTGTTGAATTCTGTGTTAGAGAAATGTAGTGCTGATAGAACGAGAGTAGAAAGTGTGTCTGAAATTCGTTTTCTGTTAGACGAATGTTCAGGTCAAACAGAATTCTCTGAAAATATTCAGCAGGATTGTCAGGAGTTTTTAATGTATATGCTTGATGTATTGCAAGATGAGGGTGTAGATGTAGATTATCTATTTGGCCTTTCTTATCAATGGCAGCATGACTGCGAGAACTGTAGGCTATAAAGTACTACTAGTGTAGACTCAGAAAGATTTATATATTTAACTTTGCCTGACAGTAAATCAGTATCCTTCAATAAACTAGTAAAGGCAGCCAATCAAAACATGGAGTGCAGCCAATGTAAGTCTGGAATGCTGTCCACATTAATTTTACGAAGTTATGGCCAGTATGTCATTTTAATGTTCCAATGATGTAGGCCTGATGGAACTAAATTGACAACTTTAATTAATAATTTTGTTGCTTCGCAGTTGTCAATATCAGGAAGGACTTTTATAACTACTGCAATTATATATCATAACGGTCCTTCAACTAATTCAGGACATTATACAGCTTATTTGAAATCTGGAAACGGTTGGTCATTCTGCAATGATTCTGTTTTAACTTTCAAAAAAAGATTGCCTTTCCACCTTCAAAATTCTTACCTGTGTTCTTACAACCAAAATTTTAGGAAAGGAAGCTTGGGATTTGTTTAGAGGAATTTACAGAGGTTCTAATGGCTCCTACTCGATATGGCCTTGTGGATAATTGTAGTACAGAGCCAAAACTGTTTGTTTTTATAAGCTAATTCAAGCAGCAGATCAAAACAAGGAGTAGAGGAAATGTAAGTCTGCAATGCTGTCCACATTTTTTATGGAAACTTATGGGTGAAATGTCATTTTACAATTTGAACTACATAAACTGGATGAAAAAAAAGTTGTTAAGTCTAATTAAAAAATTTTGGGCAACACAGTCATCGATTTCAGGAAGAACATTTGCAACTGCAGCTATTATATAATATGCTGGTCCTTTGACAACATCTGGATATTACACAGCTTATTTGAAATTTAAAAAATGGCTAGTCTTTCAGCAAACATTACTAATTGAGTACGAAGCAATGTTGCCTTTTGACTTGATTTTTGAAGTCAGAATTTAGGGTAGGTAATTGGACTATAATGATTCTAGGTGTTGCTGTAAGTTAGTGTGCTGTTTTAAATTGCTTTGTATGTCTCACTTTTCTTAAAACAATTGAGTTTATCTTTCAGAAAGTGGCTGGCAGAAAATAGTAACAGCACAACAGAGTATAAGCTGTTTATAGGATATCCATTGACGTCATAGAAAGTAAGTTACTTTGGAGAAGTTCCTATTTCTGCTTATTTATATTATTTGCGTTTTTTAAACACAATCATTTTGATTGTGTTTTTTTTTCTCCGCTGTTATATGATGAATACCTTCAACTCACTGTTTTCAGTGAAATTTGATATTTTCTGATAACAGCAAAAATAAACCATTAAACATGTTTAATTAATTTTCTACTTTGAATTGTGATTTCTAATATGTATATGGATTGGTGTGGCTCACTGGTTAGAGGCGGCAGACCCGGAAGCAGAGGTTGGCCCGGGACCAGGGTTCGATTCCTGACGTGGCAGGGTCTTGGGCCATGGTCAGCAGACTCGATAATTCTCGCCTCGGTGCCTACTCCAACCATGGGTCCCACTCAGCAACTCTGGGCAATAGCTTGCTTAATCTCTACTAACGGCCCCATCAGCGCCGGGGATGCCTGACTTCACCTTGGGGATGCCCAGGAGGGACCATCTCACAGGGAAAGCCAGGATGGGTTCCCCAGCGGTATACAGCGCCGGGACGCCTCTTTGCTGGGGCAGCTGTGTGCTTTACAAGTATACTACATTTAACATTTAACATTCATTTTGTCTCATGCTCACTCTTTTTTTACCACCTTGTATTAATTTAAATTTTTTTGTTCTTTCTTACACAGATTAAAAGTATAAAAAAGATAATTTAGTACGGTAATGACAATTATAAGGTAAGTGTTTAGTACTCTTTACGTTACATGTCTATCAGATTTAACTTTTATTAGTTCCACTGCTTCTTTTCTTTAACCCTTAGTTTCCTGTCTTTGCTACTTCCTTCATTTCTTTTTCTTTTACTTTCTTATACTACTCTTTTCACTTCTTTTATCAGTCCCTCTTTCAACAATAACTATGTGTTACTCCCTCTATTTGTCTTTCTTTTCACATTACTCTCTGTTTATTTACTCGTCTTTTTAAAAAAAAAAAAATTTTTTAGTTCGCTCCCGGTTCGCGTACCCGAATGCTAACCGGGAAGCGAATCAAAAGAAATAGAGGATGCTAGAGTGCTAAACATTCTAGCAATTTTTTTTAAAAGGGAAGGTATTTCTGAAAATAACTTTTTTTATTATTTTTGATGTTTTATATTTTTTTGTGTTTTTTTGAGGAAGGGGAAACAAAAATGATTCACTTCAAAGGGCTCAACAGGAGCAACAAAAAAAAAATTACTTTCTTGGACGTTTTGGACATTGATGATTTTCAAATGATCTATTTATTAAAGTAATACTCATCTCTCCGCATGAAATTCATTTTCCACATGCTACACATGTTAATCTCATCTGCCCAAAGTTCCTTTGGAGATTTGGGACCGTTTCTCCAATGGCCGATGCATGGTATGATTACCATAGCTATATTTTTTTTCGGTCCCTCTGGAGAGGCAGGTAACGTACCTGGAATTAACTTTCTTTTCATGAGAAGGAAAAGAAAAAAATTGCCAGATAAAATTCACTTTCATATGGGACGTTCTTGGCATTTCTTTCAGAAAGCCACTTGTCCCTTGCTCCTGTTCCTCGTCTTCCTCTTCTTCTTCTTCCTGGTCGAAGATGACCTGGCTAGTCGGTCCTCTCTTCTTTGGTGGTGGTGGAGGTGGTGGAGATCCACCAGCTGAAGCTAATACAAATGCCATGTCTTAGCAAACAAAAACAGGTCTTTCTCTCATAAAAATGAAAGTCGGAGTGAGGAAAAAAGGTTGGACTTTCATCATTTGAGAAAAGAAAATGTTCTAAACCAATGAAAAGTGTTTATTTTACGTCATATGATCAAGCGTTCCATCATTAGGAAACTAAAAGTAAAATGAACCAATGAAAAGTTTTATGAACTAGTCACATGACCTGTTATGCTTACGTTCTGCGTTCCGCGCTGCGCCTCGGATCGATTCCGGGGCTTTACGTTTCGCGCCTTGGTTCGCGTTCCAGAACGCTTCCAGGTGCGCTAACGCAGCACGTCATAAGGGGCATTACGTAGTAACGCGATATGTTGCGTTTATGGGACGCGTCACGATGTGCCTTTCTAACGGGGTATTTGCACTAACGGAACGTTTACCGATTCGCGGACCGGCAGCGAAACAAGAAAAAATAATTTAAACTATAATATAAATTGAATTAAAAAAATATAATACAAATATATATAAAATATATTTGTGAATTAGAATAAGAATATATGTTACAGCTATAGATATTAGCTTTTAAAAAACCAATGAAATTCACTGAAAAAACCATAGGTTATAGACCATATATATTTAGGGATTAGCATTTACAAAACCAAGAAAATTCACTGAAAAAACCATTGGTTATAGACCATATATAGTTAGGGATTAGCATTTACAAAACCATAGTTTACTCGCACAAAACCATAGAAAGTCGCATATAGTTAGTTGCAATAACTATATATCGCGCACCCGCAATCCACTGCTGATGATGTCACATATTACATCATTCATGACATGGTCAGTGACATCACTGATGACATCACTGATGACATCTTAAATGACATCACTGATGACATCTCAAATGACATCACTGATGACATCACTGATGACATCTCAAATGACATCACTGATGACATCACTGATGACATCTCATTTGACATTACTGATCACATCACTGATGACATCATTCATGTGATAATACGATGAAGCTCTTCAGACTCTAATATAACCTTAGATACAATCAGTGTAAACAGACACTCACAGACTGTCACTCATCCATGGTGTTACTCAAACACCTAGTCAGTCATGCAAAGAATCAATCACACTTCCATTTCCTCAACTATACAGTTATACACACCTTACTTAATCAAACATATACTAACACATATTTACTCTCTTATACAATCACTGATACAAGTTCACAATGATCCATACAGCCACTCACACATTCACTGGCTCTTATGCACAGTTATTTATATATGTCAACTCTCACATGTACTGTGTTTTACATATGTACTTACTTTGACATGTAGCACTGAGATATCCACTCACTCACCAATACACTCATGCACACAGTCAACCGCCCATGCAGCTGTTTCCACATGCACTTTTGAACCCATACATCTAGTGAATCAACTGCTCACACATCTTTGCACAGAGTCATACACCTCCCAGCCACTCATACACATACTCAGTCTCCCATACAAATACTTGGGCAACCAATGAATATCCCATATAGTTACTCATATAGCTACTGATTAACACATTCAGCAGTTTACAAAACAACAGACATAATGATGCACAAATTAAGACAGTTTAGTCACTAACCCATGCACTCAGTGAGACACATTTAATCACTCTCTCATACAGTCAGTCATGCACCTACTAAATTCTTCATCCAGACACTTATACATCCACTCATTCTTCAATATGTAAGACATATTTAAACACACAGTCACTGGATGATGTCATCAGTGATGTCATCAGTGATGTCACTGACCATGTCATGAATGATGTAATATGTGACATCATCAGCAGTGGATATTGCGGGTGCGCGATATATAGTTATTGCAACTAACTATATATGCAAATTTCTATGGTTTTGTGCGAGTAAATTATGGTTTTGTAAATGCTAATCCCTAACTATATATGGTCTATACCCAATGGTTTTTTCAGTGAATATATATATATATATATATATATATATATATATATATATATATATATATATATATATATATATATATATATATATATATATATATATATATATATATATATATATATATATATATATATATATACATATATATATATATGTATATATATATATATATATATATATATGTAAAGGAGTCCCAGCCTGTCAATGAATGACAGGCAGCAGCAGGGTGCAGACCTCGCAGTGCCACAGCAGACAGTTAAAGGTAAAGCTCTCCAATAATCCAAACTCGAGTGAGTAGCAGGTTCAAAACATTTATTATGAGGTAACGCGTTTCACTCCACTGGGGAGCTTGATCACACAAATGCACTCATAAAAGTGAGGATATATATACAACGTGTGGGAGGGGCTTGATTGGGGAAAGGAAACGCCCAAAAAATAAAAAAACAGAAAAATAAATAAATAAAGCAACAGTGTCTACATTATTCTACATGTTTAGTTCACATGAGAAGCAGGATGTACCACATGAAGTTTGCATGTTGAAAACAGATCAGTGCAATGTGATAAAAAATGGAATCTGAGAAGTAAATGTCAAACTAGACAGAAAGAGCGCTACTGCATGAAAGCTAGTTGCGGTTGAGTAACATGTAAAGTATCATAGAAGTCACGACATAGTGCCATAAATAAAGTTACATGGGAACAACAATAGTAAACCACAGGATCAAAAACGCGCTGAAGGCAATTACGGCATAGTGCCCGAAAAAGTTATCTGCACATATTAGTCATTAGAACATAGAGGAAAACCATCACAAAGCAATGAATGATCATACGAATAAGGAAAAACGTGGCATAAAATAACATACTGCATGAGACATGTGAGCCAAGATAAGGGCAAATGAGGAGAATACAATATGCTAAAAAATAAGTGAAAAAAGTAAAGAAAGATAGATATAGGAGCCCAACCACAGATGTGAGAAATAACAAGTGAGGGGAGAGGGAAGACAACAGGACAGATAAACAAAAAAATGGCGGCGTCATATGAAAGTGGAAAACATGGCAATAAATCCTAGTCAACTTTAAATGTAACAAGAATCTTGATTCTAAGGTTACGCCATGCTAGACATTTGGCAAATGGGCCAACAGACAAACAGTGACACCTAAACTGAGCGAGAGAGAGGAAAGCTAGAACGTGAATAGATCTACAGAGATCAGACCACCAAACTGTAGAGAAGAGGAAGCATTACAGGAAGCTTTTCAAATCTTCAGTCAAGTTGAGACCATTAGGGGCTTTGGTGTCGAGGGACAAAATGAGTTGGGTTTCACGCTGCCTGAGCATTTTTTCGCGGTCACCTCCACGGCTAGGTGGGGGCACTGAACAGAGAACCGTGTATTGGAGGTCCTTAAGTTTCTTGTTATGGACCACCCCAAAGTGTCGGGCAACCGGATAGCTGCTGTCACTGTTGACAATGGCCCTTATGTGCTGCAGTATTCTTTGATGGACTGGCAGTTTGGTACTGCCAATGTATTCCAAGTTGCATGTGCACTTCAGTTTATAGACCACGAACTCTGATCTGCAGGTGAGGTGTTCCTTGATGGGAATAGGAGTGTTACTGAAAGCAGTAACGTAGTGAGTGGCATTGGTGGCAAAATTGCAAGCACGGCAGGAGGTGCATTTAAAGAAGCCCATTTTGGTGGTTTTGTTAGGTTTTGGAGGATTTTCAGGTGCAATTCTATCGAGCGCATCACGCATGGATGGTGCACGTCGGAAAGTAATGGTAGGAGTTTCACTCAGTAATGGGCCTAAGACTGGGTCAGTCAGAATAATAGGCCATTCAGTGCCTATGATGCGTCTGATTTTGCGCTCCTGTGAGCTGAAAGTAGTTATGAGCCTGCGTTGGGAATCATCCTGGTTATCATTGGTGCCAGTAGTGCGGTGCTCTCTGGGCTTAAGTAATGTGGCCCTATCTAGTGATGAAGCTTTGGCCAAAGCTTGATCAAGTATGGCTCTTGAGTAACCCCTTTGCAGAAAACGTTGTTTAGATTCCTCGAGGCATGTAGCAGAAGAATCAGGGTCACTGCAAATTCTGCGAATGCGAATAAATTCGCCAAATGGGATACTGCGGATACTGCGGATACTGCGGATGGTATGAGCAGGATGGGAGCTATGTGCGTGCAGGATAGAATTTCCCGCCGTACTTTTGCGATGTAATTTAGACATCAGGGTGTTGTCCCTGATGAACAGTTGTACATCCAAAAATTCAGCTTCAGTGCTACTAAGGTTGGCAGTGAATTTCAGGTTCAGGGTGTTATTGTTGCAGTCTGATACAAATGAGAGGGCTTGGTCTTGGGTGCCCTTCCAGATGATGCAAATGTCGTCTATGTAACGCCAGTAATGCGCGATACAAGGCGACCAGTGCGCATGTGTGGCTCTGAGCTCATGCTCCTCCCACCAACCAACATGAAGACATGAATAGCTGGGGGAAAAACACGAGCCCATAGCCACACCGCGTAATTGTTGGTAGATTGTTCTTGAAGCGAAAATAGTTGGAGGTCAGGCACAGTTTAATCATAGCAATCAACATAGAATTGTGTTCTCTGAAACAAATGGCACGTGAATTGAGAAAATATTGACATGCATTTACACCATGCTGATGGTTGATAGAGGTGTAGAGGGATTCGATATCAAGGATCAAAAACAAATAGTCATTGCACCAAACAATATTACCAATCTTGGTCAAAAAGTCAGTGGTATCTTTTAGAAAAGAAGGAAGACTCGCCATATGGGGCTGGAGAAAGAAATCAACGTATTTGGAAATATTTTCCGTCATACTCCCAATAGCTGATATTATGGGTCGACCTGGTGTAGGGGTAACAAGTTTGTGCACTTTAGGTAGAAAGTACAAGTACGGTGTTACAGGATGATCTTTGGATAGGAAGTTGCATTCATCCTTAGTAAGGAGACTCAGTCTTTTCCATGAGGTCAGCTGTTTGCGTATCAGGTTTTGATTCTGGACCATCGCAAACTGTGATGAGAGGGTATAGCAAGTAGTGTCAGACAAGTGTTTTTCTGCTTCCATGATGTAGTCCGTGGTTTTCCAGAGAACAGTGTTGCCACCCTTATCAGCACTTTTTATAACGACATTGTTATCAGACTGTAGTTTATTAATGAGTAGATTGTATTGCCGGTCATTGTACTTGAGTTGTTTCCGTTGCATCATGATGGACCTGTTAAGAGCTTTTAGTTCAATAATGACACGGTCGCTGAAGATATCGACAGCATCACGAGGCATGAGGGGAAAAAAGGTTGACTTGGGTCTGAAGGGCGTAGTCACTGATCTGTTGACGTTGAACACTTGACTGACAGTGGGCGTAGTTTGAGACGTACCTTCGAATGCTAGGTCGTACAGGTCTTGCAAACCGGCATTATCATTGACTTGGAGGTTGGATTCCATATTGGAAGGAGTTGCTACAGCCCCACTTTGCTTGCGTTTGGCCTCCAATTTAAAGTATTTGATGAGTTTGATTTTTCTGACAAACTTGTATAGATCGATCCGGGTTTGATTGTAAGAAAATTTGTTAGGCGGGCAATAAGAGAGACCAAGAGACAAAAGCTGTTCTTCTGCCTTGGTGAGGATAGTGTCCGATAGGTTGATGACGGTGTTGTCCACAGTGCAAATTATCTGCGCCAGTTCTTGTTTGTTTTTGCCTGCGAGGTATTTCTTTTTGTGGTGCTTCCGCCTTGAGCGCCTGCGCTGGCTGGCTGATTGCCGGCTTGGTTTGGAGGATTCCGGGAGCGCAGGGAGTAGCGCCGGTCCTCATTTACAAAACCCAATTCCTCTACTACGGTGTAATTGATGTCTGGGTCTAGAGCTGCAGATGTGGAGGTACCTTCATCTTCACTGTTTGAAGTTAAGGAGTTGATTGATATGGTGTCACTGTTGTCAATTGGAATGCCAGAGCTTTGGTTGGTTGTAGTCATTTTGCTGCTAGATGTTTTGCTACTTTTAGATAGTGCTTTGCGCTTCAAATTATCATATTTTCTTGAGAAGGTGAAAATCCTTCCAGTAGCGTAGTCGTTCTTGTCTCTCGCGAATTTAGTTACCTTGCGCTCTATTATGCTGTCTTCCAATTTTTTTGTGCGGATATCGATCTCCGCTTTACTTTTGGCTATGAATTCCGTTTCTCCAGTAGCCTCCAACAGTGCCAGTGTTTTGTCTATTTCTACTAGTAGTTTGTCACGGTCTGATTCGGCGTACTTAATAAGAATATTCACCATATTCATAGAACTTTGCAGGCTGTTGTCCGCCCATTCCTGTAGCATCTGAGGGTCAGGGTTTTCATAGGTTGGAACTGTAAGGATTCTTAGGCCTCTTGGAACTCTATTAGCATCCCTGTATTTTTCCAGAGATTTCTTCTCCCACCACTTGGCGAGTTCACTTCTTAATAGCTTTTCCAGACTCTTCAGCAGAGTCTTAGCATCACTGTTGGCTGTAATTGGTGTCGCCTCATTGGTTTTGGGAATGTTAGTTGAGAGGCTTTCAAATCGTGCCTCAGCAGTGGCTTCCCTCGTTTTGAGTGCGTCACTCGATAGCATAATAATTGGGTTAAATGCACAGTCACGTTTTGTTAAGGAGCTGAATGTACAGCCCGATCCTGCTTGAGGAAGTGGAGCAAACTGTCTTTAACGTATGTGACAAATCCCACGCCCCGCATGTAATGGACAAAAGGTAACTGACAGAAAAGCGGCAACACGGCAGTGACGGTCCGCAGGAATCGGCGCCTCGTGGTCCAGCCGAGAAAATCAATCAGCCGAACGCACAAGCACCACGCCTGATCAGACACACTCACCTCGTAAAAGCCGGCGATGATCGCTGTCAGAGCCGTGCAGTCCAGCGGGGGGGCACAGCAAAGCTGATTCTTCGAATCCAAGAAGAGATGCGTTCCAGACGGACGCAGGCAGCCGCGCCGGCGCTGTGCCTCAATCAGCGGGAGGGTCCACAAGCCAGAAGCAGCTAATTCCGGCAAACAGATGTAAAGGAGTCCCAGCCTGTCAATGAATGACAGGCAGCAGCAGGGTGCAGACCTCGCAGTGCCACAGCAGACAGTTAAAGGTAAAGCTCTCCAATAATCGAAACTCGAGTGAGTAGCAGGTTCAAAACATTTATTATGAGGTAACGCGTTTCACTCCACTGGGGAGCTTGATCACACAAATGCACTCTTTAAAGTGAGGATATATATACAACGTGTGGGAGGGGCTTGATTGGGGAAAGGAAACGCCCAAAAAATAAAAAAACAGAAAAATAAATAAATAAAGCAACAGTGTCTACATTATCCTACATGTTTAGTTCACATGAGAAGCAGGATGTACCA
Source organism: Lissotriton vulgaris (assembly GCF_964263255.1). NCBI lineage: Eukaryota > Metazoa > Chordata > Amphibia > Caudata > Salamandridae > Lissotriton > Lissotriton vulgaris. The sequence goes on along the minus strand of NW_028250650.1, from coordinate 262 downwards.
CATGAAGTTTGCATGTTGAAAACAGATCAGTGCAATGTGATAAAAAATGGAATCTGAGAAGTAAATGTCAAACTAGACAGAAAGAGCGCTACTGCATGAAAGCTAGTTGCGGTTGAGTAACATGTAAAGTATCATATATATATATATATATATATATATATATATATATATATATATATATATATATATATATATATATATATATATATATATATATATATATATATATACACGTACACTTTATCTTAGTTATTTTGTTAGT